>NW_026947901.1:0-94613 GCF_034190915.1 Cavia porcellus | reverse complement strand
ATGCGCACCACCCCGTGATGTTTTTCTCACTCCTACTAGTGAATCTAAAGTAACACACACCCATTCAATGCGCACCACCCCGTGATGTTTTTCTCACTCCTACTAGTGAATCTGAAGTAACACACACCCATACAATGCGCAACACCCCGTGATGTTTTTCTCACTCCTACTAGTGAATGTCATGTAACACACACCCATACAATGCGCACCACCCCGTGATGTTTTTCTCACTCCTACTAGTGAATCTAATGTAACACACACCCATTCAATGCGCACCACCCCGTGATGTTTTTCTCACTCCTACTAGTGAATGTAATGTAACACACACCCATACAATGCGCAACACCCCGTGATGTTTTTCTCACTCCTACTAGTGAATGTAATGTAACACACACCCATACAATGCGCACCACACCGTTATGTTTTTCTCACTCCTACTAGTGAATGTAATGTAACACACACCCATACAATGCGCACAACCCCGTGATGTTTTTCTCACTCCTACTAGTGAATGTAATGTAACACACACCCATACAATGCGCACCACCCCGTGATGTTTTTCTCACTCCTACTAGTGAATGTAATGTATCACACACCCATACAATGCGCACCACCCCGTGATGTTTTGGTCACTCCTACTAGTGAATGTAATGTATCACACACCCATACAATGCGCACCACCCCATGATGTTTTTCTCACTCCTACTAGTGAATCTAATGTAACACACACCCATACAATGCGCACCACCCCGTGATGTTTTTCTCACTCCTACTAGTGAATCTAAAGTAACACACACCCATTCAATGCGCACCACCCCGTGATGTTTTTCTCACTCCTACTAGTGAATGTAATATAACACACACCCATACAATGCGCACCACCCCGTGATGTTTTTCTCACTGCTACTAGTGAATGTAATGTAACACACACCCATACAATGCGCACAATCCCGTGATGTTTTTCTCACTCCTACTAGTGAATCTAATGTAACACACACCCATACAATGCGCACCACCCCGTGATGTTTTTCTCACTCCTACTAGTGAATCTAAAGTAACACACACCCATTCAATGCGCACCACACCGTGATGTTTTTCTCACTCCTACTAGTGAATGTAATGTAACACACACCCATACAATGCGCACCACCCCGTGATGTTTTTCTCACTCCTACTATTGAATGTAATGTAACACACTCCCATACAATGCGCACCACACCGTGATGTTTTTCTCACTCCTACTAGTGAATGTAATGTAACACACACCCATACAATGCGCACAACCCCGTGATGTTTTTCTCACTCCTACTAGTGAATCTAATGTAACACACACCCATACAATGCGCACCACCCCGTGATGTTTTTCTCACTCCTACTAGTGAATGTAATGTATCACACACCCATACAATGCGCACCACCCCGTGATGTTTTTGTCACTCCTACTAGTGAATGTAATGTATCACACACCCATACAATGCGCACCACCCCGTGATGTTTTTCTCACTCCTACTAGTGAATGTAATGTAACACACACCCACACAATGCGCACCACCCCGTGATGTTTTCTCACTCCTACTAGTGAATCTAAAGTAACACACACCCATTCAATGCGCACCAACCCGTGATGTTTTTCTCACTCCTACTAGTGAATCTAAAGTAACACACACCCATACAATGCGCAACACCCCGTGATGTTTTTCTCACTCCTACTAGTGAATGTAATGTAACACACACCCATACAATGCGCACCACCCCGTGATGTTTTTCTCACTCCTACTAGTGAATCTAATGTAACACACACCCATTCAATGCGCACCACCCCGTGATGTTTTTCTCACTCCTACTAGTGAATGTAATGTAACACACACCCATACAATGCGCACCACCCCGTGATGTTTTTCTCACTCGTACTAGTGAATGTAATGTAACACACACCCATACAATGCGCACAACCCCGTGATGTTTTTCTCACTCCTACTAGTGAATGTAATGTAACACACACCCATACAATGCGCACCACCCCGTGATGTTTTTCTCACTCCTACTAGTGAATGTAATGTATCACACACCCATAGAATGCGCACCACCCCGTGATGTTTTTCTCACTCCTACTAGTGAATCTAATGTAACACACAACCATACAATGCGCACCACCCCGTGATGTTTTTCTCACTCCTACTAGTGAATCTAAAGTAACACACACCCATTCAACGCGCACCACCCCGTGATGGTTTTCTCACTCCTACTAGTGAATGTAATGTAACACACACCCATACAATGCGCACCACCCCGTGATGTTTTTCTCACTCCTACTAGTGAATATAATGTAACACACACCGATACAATGCGCACCACCCCGTGATGTTTTTCTCACTCCTACTAGTGAATCTAAAGTAACACACACCCATTCAATGCGCACCACCCCGTGATGTTTTTCTCACTCCTACTAGTGAATGTAATGTAACACACACACATTCAACGCGCACCACCCCGTGATGTTTTTCTCACTCCTACTAGTGAATGTAATGTAACACACACCCATACAATGCGCACCACCCCGTGATATTTTTCTCACTCCTACTAGTGAATGTAATGTAACACACACCCATACAATGCGCACCACCCCGTGATGTTTTTCTCACTCCTACTAGTGAATCTAAAGTAACACACACCCATTCAATGCGCACCACCCCGTGATGTTTTTCTCACTCCTACTAGTGAATGTAATGTAACACACACCCATACAATGCGCACCACCCCGTGATGTTTTTCTCACTCCTACTAGTGAATGTAATGTAACACACTCCCATACAATGCGCACCACACCGTGATGTTTTTCTCACTCCTACTAGTGAATGTAATGTAACACACACCCATACAATGCGCACAACCCCGTGATGTTTTTCTCACTCCTACTAGTGAATGTAATGTAACACACACCCATACAATGCGCACCACCCCGTGATGTTTTTCTCACTCCTACTAGTGAATGTAATGTATCACGCACCCATACAATGCGCACCACCCCGTGATGTTTTTGTCACTCCTACTAGTGAATGTAATGTATCACACACCCATACAATGCGCACCACCCCGTGATGTTTTTCTCACTCCTACTAGTGAATGTAATGTAACACACACCCATACAATGCGCACCACCCCGTGATGTTTTTCTCACTCCTACTAGTGAATCTAAAGTAACACACACCCATTCAATGCGCACCACCCCGTGATGTTTTTCTCACTCCTACTAGTGAATCTAAAGTAACACACACACATACAATGCGCAACACCCCGTGATGTTTTTCTCACTCCTACTAGTGAATGTCATGTAACACACACCCATACAATGCGCACCACCCCGTGATGTTTTTCTCACTCCTACTAGTGAATGTAATGTAACACACACCCATACAATGCGCACCACCCCGTGATGTTTTTCTCACTCCTACTAGTGAATGTAATGTAACACACACCCATACAATGCTCACCACCCCGTGATGTTTTTCTCACTCCTACTAGTGAATCTAATGTAACACACACCCATACAATGCGCACCACCCCGTGATGTTTTTCTCACTCCTACTAGTGAATCTAATGTAACACACACCCATACAATGCGCACAACCCCGTGACGTTTTTCTCACTCCTACTAGTGAATCTAAAGTAACACACACCCATTCAATGCGCACCAACCCGTGATGTTTTTCTCACTCCTACTGGTGAATGTAATGTTACACACACCCATACAATGCGCACCACCCCGTGATGTTTTTCTCATTCCTACTGGTGAATGTAATGTAACACACACCCATACCATGCGCACAACCCCGTGATGTTTTTCTCAGTCCTACTAGTGAATGTAATGTAACACACACCCATACAATGCGCACCACCCCGTGATGTTTTTCTCACTCCTACTAGTGAATGTAATGTAACACACACCCATACAATGCGCACCACCCCGTGATGTTTTTCTCACTCCTACTCGTGAATCTAATGTAACACACACCCATACAATGCGCACCACCCCGTGATGTTTTTGTCACTCCTACTAGTGAATCTAAAGTAACACACACCCATTCAATGCGCACCACCCCGTGATGTTTTTCTCACTCCTACTAGTGAATGTAATGTAACACACACCCATACAATGCGCACCACCCCGTGATGTTTTTCTCACTCCTACTAGTGAATGTAATGTAACACACACCCATACAATGCGCACCACCCCGTGATGTTTTTCTCACTCCTACTAGTGAATGTAATGTAACACACACCCATACAATGCGCACCACCCCGTGATGTTTTTCTCACTCCTACTAGTGAATCTAATGTAACACACACCCATACAATGCGCACCACCCCATGATGTTTTTCTCACTCCTACTAGTGAATGTAATGTAACACACACCCATACAATGCGCACCACCCCGTGATGTTTTTCTCACTCCTACTAGTGAATCTAAAGTAACACACACCCATTCAATGCGCACCACCCCGTGATGTTTTTCTCACTCCTACTAGTGAATGTAATGTAACACACACCCATACAATGCGCACCACCCCGTGATGTTTTTCTCATTCCTACTAGTGAATGTAATGTAACACACACCCATACAATGCGCACAACCCCGTGATGTTTTTCTCACTCCTACTAGTGAATGTAATGTAACACACACCCATACAATCCGCACCACCCCGTGATGTTTTCTCACTCCTACTAGTGAATGTAATGTAACACACACCCATACAATGCGCACCACCCCGTGATGTTTTTCTCACTCCTACTAGTGAATGTAATGTAACACACACCCATAAAATGCACACCACCCCCGTGATGTTTTTCTCACTCCTACTAGTGAATGTAATGTAACACACACCCATACAATGCGCACCACCCGTGATGTTTTTCTCACTCCTACTAGTGAATCTAAAGTAACACACACCCATTCAATGCGCACCACCCCGTGATGTTTTTCTCACTCCTACTAGTGAATGTAATGTAACACACACCCATACAATGCGCACCACCCCGTGATGTTTTTCTCACTCCTACTAGTGAATGTAATGTAACACACACCCATACAATGCGCACCACCCCGTGATGTTTTTCTCACTCCTATTAGTGAATGTATGTAACACACACCCATACAATGCGCACCACCCCGTGATGTTTTCTCACTCCTACTAGTGAATCTAATGTAACACACACCCATACAATGCGCACCACCCCGTGATGTTTTTCTCACTCCTACTAGTGAATCTAATTTAACACACACCCATACAATGCGCACCACCCCGTGATGTTTTTCTCACTCCTACTAGTGAATCTAATGTAACACACACCCATACAATGCGCACCACCCCGTGATGTTTTTCTCAGTCCTACTAGTGAATGTAATGTAACACACACCCATACAATGCGCACCACCCCGTGATGTTTTTCTCACTCCTACTAGTGAATGTAATGTAACACACACCCATACAATGCGCACCACCCCGTGATGTTTTTCTCACTCCTACTAGTGAATGTAATGTAACACACACCCATACAATGCGCACCACCCCGTGATGTTTTTCTCACTCCTATTAGTGAATGTAATGTAACACACACCCATACAATGCGCACCACCCGTGATGTTTTTCTCACTCCTACTAGTGAATCTAATGTAACACACACCCATACAATGCGCACCACCCCGTGATGTTTTTCTCACTCCTACTAGTGAATCTAATTTAACACACACCATACAATGCGCACCACCCCGTGATGTTTTTCTCACTCCTACTAGTAAATCTAATGTAACACACACCCATACAATGCGCACCACCCCGTGATGTTTTTCTCACTCCTACTAGTGAATGTAATGTAACACACACCCATACAATGCGCACCACCCCGTGATGTTTTTCTCACTCCTACTAGTGAATGTAATGTAACACACACCCATACAATGCGCACACACCCCTGTGATGTTTTTCTCACTCCTACTAGTGAATGTAATGTAACACACACCCATACAATGCGCACCACCCCGTGATGTTTTTCTCACTCCTACTAGTGAATCTAAAGTAACACACACCCATTCAATGCGCACCACCCGTGATGTTTTTCTCACTCCTACTAGTGAATGTAATGTAACACACACCCATACAATGCGCACCACCCCGTGATGTTTTTCTCACTCCTACTAGTGAATGTAATGTAACACACACCCATACAATGCGCACCACCCCGTGATGTTTTTCTCACTCCTACTAGTGAATGTAATGTACACACACCCATACAATGCGCACCACCCCGTGATGTTTTTCTCACTCCTACTAGTGAATGTAATGTAACACACACCCATACAATGCGCACCACCCCGTGATGTTTTTCTCACTCCTACTAGTGAATGTAATGTAACACACACCCATACAATGCGCACCACCCCGTGATGTTTTTCTCACTCCTATTAGTGAATGTAATGTAACACACACCCATACAATGCGCACCACCCCGTGATGTTTTTCTCACTCCTACTAGTGAATCTAATGTAACACACACCCATACAATGCGCACCACCCCGTGATGTTTTCTCACTCCTACTAGTGAATCTAATTTAACACACACCCATACAATGCGCACCACCCCGTGATGTTTTTCTCACTCCTACTAGTAAATCTAATGTAACACACACCCATACAATGCGCACCACCCCGTGATGTTTTTCTCACTCCTACTAGTGAATCTAAAGTAACACACACCCATTCAATGCGCACCACCCCGTGATGTTTTTCTCACTCCTACTAGTGAATGTAATGTAACACACACCCATACAATGCGCACCACCCCGTGATGTTTTTCTCACTCCTACTAGTGAATGTAATGTAACACACACCCATACAATGCGCACCACCCCGTGATGTTTTTCTCACTCCTACTAGTGAATGTAATGTAACACACACCCATACAATGCGCACCACCCCGTGATGTTTTTCTCACTCCTACTAGTGAATGTAATGTAACACACACCCATACAATGCGCACCACCCCGTGATGCTTTTCTCACTCCTACTAGTGAATATAATGTAACACACACCCATACAATGCGCACAACCTCGTGATGTTTTTCTCACTGCTACTAGTGAATGTAATGTAACACACACCCATACAATGCGCAACCCCGTGATGTTTTCTCACTCCTACTAGTGAATGTAATGTAACACACACCCATACAATCCGCACAACCCCGTGATGTTTTTCTCACTCCTACTAGTGAATGTAATGTAAACACACACCCATACAATGCGCACCACCCCGTGATGTTTTTCTCACTCCTACTAGTGAATGTAATGTAACAAACACCCATACAATGCGCACCACCCCGTGATGTTTTCTCACTCCTACTAGTGAATGTAATGTACACACACCCATACAATGCGCACCACCCGTGATGTTTTTCTCACTCCTACTAGTGAATCTAAAGTAACACACACCCATTCAATGCGCACCACCCCGTGATGTTTTTCTCACTCCTACTAGTGAATGTAATGTAACACACACCCATACAATGCGCACCACCGCGTGATGTTTTTTCTCACTCCTACTAGTGAATCTAATGTAACACACACCCATACAATGCGCACCACCCCGTGATGTTTTTCTCACTCCTACTAGTGAATGTAATGTAACACACACCCATACAATGCGCACCACCCCGTGATGTTTTTCTCACTCCTACTAGTGATGTAATGTAACACACACCCATACAATGCGCACCACCCTGTGATGTATTTCTCACTCCTACTAGTGAATGTAATGTAACACACACCCATACAATGCGCACCACCCCGTGATGTTTTTCTCACTCCTATTAGTGAATGTAATGTAACACACACCCATACAATGCGCACCACCCCGTGATGTTTTTCTCACTCCTACTAGTGAATGTAATGTAACACACACCCATACAATGCGCACCACCCCGTGATGTTTTCTCACTCCTACTAGTGAATGTAATGTAACACACACCCATACAATGCGCACCACCCCGTGATGTTTTTCTCACTCCTACTAGTGAATGTAATGTAACACACACCCATACAATGCGCACCACCCCGTGATGTTTTTCTCACTCCTACTAGTGAATGTAATGTAACACACACCCATACAATGCGCACCACCCCGTGATGTTTTTCTCACTCCTACTAGTGAATCTAATGTAACACACACCCATACAATGCGCACCACCCCGTGATGTTTTTCTCACTCCTACTAGTGAATCTAATTTAACACACACCCATACAATGCGCACCACCCCGTGATGTTTTTCTCACTCCTACTAGTAAATCTAATGTAACACACACCCATACAATGCGCCACCACCCGTGATGTTTTTCTCACTCCTACTAGTGAATCTAAAGTAACACACACCCATTCAATGCGCCACCACCCCGTGATGTTTTTCTCACTCCTACTAGTGAATGTAATGTAACACACACCCATACAATGCGCACCACCCCGTGATGTTTTTCTCACTCCTACTAGTGAATCTAAGGTAACACACACCCATACATGCGCACCACCCGTGATGTTTTTCTCACTCCTACTAGTGAATGTAATGTAACACACACCCATACAATGCGCACCATCCCGTGATGTTTTTCTCACTCCTACTAGTGAATGTAATGTAACACACACCCATACAATGCGCACCACCCCGTGATGCTTTTCTCACTCCTACTAGTGAATGTAATGTAACACACACCCATAAAATGCACACCACCCCGTGATGTTTTTCTCACTCCTACTAGTGAATGTAATGTAACACACACCCATACAATGCGCACCACCCCGTGATGTTTTTCTCACTCCTACTAGTGAATCTAAAGTAACACACACCCATTCAATGCGCACCACCCCGTGATGTTTTTCTCACTCCTACTAGTGAATGTAATGTAACACACACCCATACAATGCGCACCACCCCGTGATGTTTTTCTCACTCCTACTAGTGAATCTAATGTAACACACACCCATACAATGCGCACCACCCCGTGATGTTTTTCTCACTCCTACTAGTGAATGTAATGTAACACACACCCATACAATGGCCACCACCCCGTGATGTTTTCTCACTCCTACTAGTGAATGTAATGTAACACACACCCTACAATGCGCACCACCCCGTGATGTTTTTCTCACTCCTACTAGTGAATGTAATGTAACACACACCCATACAATGCGCACCACCCCGTGATGTTTTTCTCACTCCTATTAGTGAATGTAATGTAACACACACCCATACAATGCGCACCACCCCGTGATGTTTTTCTCACTCCTACTAGTGAATCTAATGTAACACACACCCATACATGCGCACCACCCCGTGATGTTTTTCTCACTCCTACTAGTGAATCTAATTTAACACACACCCATACAATGCGCACCACCCCGTGATGTTTTTCTCACTCCTACTAGTAAATCTAATGTAACACACACCCATACAATGCGCACCACCCCGTGATGTTTTTCTCACTCCTACTAGTGAATGTAATGTAACACACACCCATACAATGCGCACCACCCCGTGATGTTTTTCTCACTCCTACTAGTGAATGTAATGTAACACACACCCATACAATGCGCACCACCCCGTGATGTTTTTCTCACTCCTACTAGTGAATGTAATGTAACACACACCCATACAATGCGCACCACCCGTGATGTTTTTCTCACTCCTACTAGTGAATCTAAAGTAACACACACCCATTCAATGCGCACCACCCCGTGATGTTTTTCTCACTCCTACTAGTGAATGTAATGTAACACACACCCATACAATGCGCACCACCCCGTGATGTTTTTCTCACTCCTACTAGTGAATCTACTGTAACACACACCCATACAATGCGCACCACCCGTGATGTTTTTCTCACTCCTACTAGTGAATGTAATGTAACACACACCCATACAATGCGCACACCCCGTGATGTTTTTCTCACTCCTACTAGTGAATGTAATGTAACACACACCCATACAATGCGCACCACCCCGTGATGTTTTTCTCACTCCTACTAGTGAATGTAATGTAACACACACCCATACAATGCGCACCACCCCGTGATGTTTTTCTCACTCCTATTAGTGAATGTAATGTAACACACACCCATACAATGCGCACCACCCCGTGATGTTTTTCTCACTCCTACTAGTGAATCTAATGTAACACACACCCATACAATGCGCACCACCCCGTGATGTTTTTCTCACTCCTACTAGTGAATCTAATTTAACACACACCCATACAATGCGCACCACCCCGTGATGTTTTTCTCACTCCTACTAGTAAATCTAATGTAACACACACCCATACAATGCGCACCACCCCGTGATGTTTTCTCACTCCTACTAGTGAATCTAAAGTAACACACACCCATTCAATGCGCACCACCCCGTGATGTTTTTCTCACTCCTACTAGTGAATGTAATGTAACACACACCCATACAATGCGCACCACCCCGTGATGTTTTTCTCACTCCTACTAGTGAATGTAATGTAACACACACCCATACAATACGCACCACCCCGTGATGTTTTTCTCACTCCTACTAGTGAATGTAATGTAACACACACCCATACAATGCGCACCACCCCGTGATGTTTTTCTCACTCCTATTAGTGAATGTAATGTAACACACACCCATACAATGCGCACCACCCCGTGATGTTTTTCTCACTCCTACTAGTGAATTAATGTAACACACACCCATACAATGCGCACCACCCCGTGATGTTTTTCTCACTCCTACTAGTGAATCTAATTTACACACACCCATACAATGCGCAACACCCCGTGATGTTTTTCTCACTCCTACTAGTAAATCTAATGTAACACACACCCATACATGCGCACCACCCCGTGATGTTTTTCTCACTCCTACTAGTGAATCTAAAGTAACACACACCCATTCAATGCGCACCACCCCGTGATGTTTTTCTCACTCCTACTAGTGAATGTAATGTAACACACACCCATACAATGCGCACCACCCCTTGATGTTTTTCTCACTCCTACTAGTGAATGTAATGTAACACACACCCATACAATGCGCACCACCCCGTGATGTTTTCTCACTCCTACTAGTGAATGTAATGTAACACACACCCATACAATGCGCACCACCCCGTGATGTTTTTCTCACTCCTAGTGATGTAATGTAACACACACCCATACAATGCGCACCACCCCGTGATGCCTTTTCTCACTCCTACTAGTGAATATAATGTAACACACACCCATACAATGCGCACAACCCCGTGATGTTTTCTCACTGCTACTAGTGAATGTAATGTAACACACACCCATACAATGCGCAACCCCCGTGATGTTTTTCTCACTCCTACTAGTGAATGTAATGTAACACACACCCATACAATCCGCACAACCCCGTGATGTTTTTCTCACTCCTACTAGTGAATGTAATGTAACACACACCCATACAATGCGCACCACCCCGTGATGTTTTTCTCACTCCTACTAGTGAATGTAATGTAACAAACACCCATACAATGCGCACCACCCCGTGATGTTTTTCTCACTCCTACTAGTGAATGTAATGTAACACACACCCATACAATGCGCACCACCCCGTGATGTTTTTCTCACTCCTACTAGTGAATCTAAAGTAACACACACCCATTCAATGCGCACCACCCCGTGATGTTTTTCTCACTCCTACTAGTGAATGTAATGTAACACACACCCATACAATGCGCACCACCGCGTGATGTTTTTCTCACTCCTACTAGTGAATCTAATGTAACACACACCCATACAATGCGCACCACCCCGTGATGTTTTTCTCACTCCTACTAGTGAATGTAATGTAACACACACCCATACAATGCGCACCACCCCGTGATATTTTTCTCACTCCTACTAGTGAATGTAATGTAACACACACCCATACAATGCGCACCACCCCGTGATGTTTTTCTCACTCCTATTAGTGAATGTAATGTAACACACACCCATACAATGCGCACCACCCCGTGATGTTTTTCTCACTCCTACTAGTGAATCTAATGTAACACACACCCATACAATGCGCACCACCCCGTGATGTTTTTCTCACTCCTACTAGTGAATCTAATTTAACACACACCCATACAATGCGCACCACCCCGTGATGTTTTTCTCACTCCTACTAGTAAATCTAATGTAACACACACCCATACAATGCGCACCACCCCGTGATGTTTTTCTCACTCCTACTAGTGAATCTAAAGTAACACACACCCATTCAATGCGCACCACCCCGTGATGTTTTTCTCACTCCTACTAGTGAATGTAATGTAACACACACCCATACAATGCGCACCACCCCGTGATGTTTTTCTCACTCCTACTAGTGAATCTAATGTAACACACACCCATACAATGCGCACCACCCCGTGATGTTTTTCTCACTCCTACTAGTGAATGTAATGTAACACACACCCATACAATGCGCACCACCCCGTGATGTTTTTCTCACTCCTACTAGTGAATGTAATGTAACACACACCCATACAATGCGCACCACCCCGTGATGCTTTTCTCACTCCTACTAGTGAATGTAATGTAACACACACCCATAAAATGCACACCACCCCGTGATGTTTTTCTCACTCCTACTAGTGAATGTAATGTAACACACACCCATACAATGCGCACCACCCCGTGATGTTTTTCTCACTCCTACTAGTGAATCTAAAGTAACACACACCCATTCAATGCGCACCACCCCGTGATGTTTTTCTCACTCCTACTAGTGAATGTAATGTAACACACACCCATACAATGCGCACCACCCCGTGATGTTTTTCTCACTCCTACTAGTGAATCTAATGTAACACACACCCATACAATGCGCACCACCCCGTGATGTTTTTCTCACTCCTACTAGTGAATGTAATGTAACACACACCCATACAATGCGCACCACCCCGTGATGTTTTTCTCACTCCTACTAGTGAATGTAATGTAACACACACCCATACAATGCGCACCACCCCGTGATGTTTTTCTCACTCCTACTAGTGAATGTAATGTAACACACACCCATACAATGCGCACCTACCGTGATGTTTTTCTCACTCCTATTAGTGAATGTAATGTAACACACACCCATACAATGCGCACCACCCCGTGATGTTTTTCTCACTCCTACTAGTGAATCTAATGTAACACACACCCATACAATGCGCACCACCCCGTGATGTTTTTCTCACTCCTACTAGTGAATCTAATTTAACACACACCCATACAATGCGCACCACCCCGTGATGTTTTTCTCACTCCTACTAGTAAATCTAATGTAACACACACCCATACAATGCGCACCACCCCGTGATGTTTTTCTCACTCCTACTAGTGAATGTAATGTAACACACACCCATACAATGCGCACCACCCCGTGATGTTTTTCTCACTCCTACTAGTGAATGTAATGTAACACACACCCATACAATGCGCACCACCCCGTGATGTTTTTCTCACTCCTACTAGTGAATGTAATGTAACACACACCCATACAATGCGCACCACCCCGTGATGTTTTTCTCACTCCTACTAGTGAATCTAAAGTAACACACACCCATTCAATGCGCACCACCCCGTGATGTTTTTCTCACTCCTACTAGTGAATGTAATGTAACACACACCCATACAATGCGCACCACCCCGTGATGTTTTTCTCACTCCTACTAGTGAATCTAATGTAACACACACCCATACAATGCGCACCACCCCGTGATGTTTTTCTCACTCCTACTAGTGAATGTAATGTAACACACACCCATACAATGCGCACCACCCCGTGATGTTTTTCTCACTCCTACTAGTGAATGTAATGTAACACACACCCATACAATGCGCACCACCCCGTGATGTTTTTCTCACTCCTACTAGTGAATGTAATGTAACACACACCCATACAATGCGCACCACCCCGTGATGTTTTTCTCACTCCTATTAGTGAATGTAATGTAACACACACCCATACAATGCGCACCACCCCGTGATGTTTTTCTCACTCCTACTAGTGAATCTAATGTAACACACACCCATACAATGCGCACCACCCCGTGATGTTTTTCTCACTCCTACTAGTGAATCTAATTTAACACACACCCATACAATGCGCACCACCCCGTGATGTTTTTCTCACTCCTACTAGTAAATCTAATGTAACACACACCCATACAATGCGCACCACCCCGTGATGTTTTTCTCACTCCTACTAGTGAATCTAAAGTAACACACACCCATTCAATGCGCACCACCCCGTGATGTTTTTCTCACTCCTACTAGTGAATGTAATGTAACACACACCCATACAATGCGCACCACCCCGTGATGTTTTTCTCACTCCTACTAGTGAATGTAATGTAACACACACCCATACAATGCGCACCACCCCGTGATGTTTTTCTCACTCCTACTAGTGAATGTAATGTAACACACACCCATACAATGCGCACCACCCCGTGATGTTTTTCTCACTCCTACTAGTGAATGTAATGTAACACACACCCATACAATGCGCACCACCCCGTGATGCTTTTCTCACTCCTACTAGTGAATATAATGTAACACACACCCATACAATGCGCACAACCCCGTGATGTTTTTCTCACTGCTACTAGTGAATGTAATGTAACACACACCCATACAATGCGCAACCCCCGTGATGTTTTTCTCACTCCTACTAGTGAATGTAATGTAACACACACCCATACAATCCGCACAACCCCGTGATGTTTTTCTCACTCCTACTAGTGAATGTAATGTAACACACACCCATACAATGCGCACCACCCCGTGATGTTTTTCTCACTCCTACTAGTGAATGTAATGTAACAAACACCCATACAATGCGCACCACCCCGTGATGTTTTTCTCACTCCTACTAGTGAATGTAATGTAACACACACCCATACAATGCGCACCACCCCGTGATGTTTTTCTCACTCCTACTAGTGAATCTAAAGTAACACACACCCATTCAATGCGCACCACCCCGTGATGTTTTTCTCACTCCTACTAGTGAATGTAATGTAACACACACCCATACAATGCGCACCACCGCGTGATGTTTTTCTCACTCCTACTAGTGAATCTAATGTAACACACACCCATACAATGCGCACCACCCCGTGATGTTTTTCTCACTCCTACTAGTGAATGTAATGTAACACACACCCATACAATGCGCACCACCCCGTGATGTTTTTCTCACTCCTACTAGTGAATGTAATGTAACACACACCCATACAATGCGCACCACCCTGTGATGTATTTCTCACTCCTACTAGTGAATGTAATGTAACACACACCCATACAATGCGCACCACCCCGTGATGTTTTTCTCACTCCTATTAGTGAATGTAATGTAACACACACCCATACAATGCGCACCACCCCGTGATGTTTTTCTCACTCCTACTAGTGAATCTAATGTAACACACACCCATACAATGCGCACCACCCCGTGATGTTTTTCTCACTCCTACTAGTGAATCTAATTTAACACACACCCATACAATGCGCACCACCCCGTGATGTTTTTCTCACTCCTACTAGTAAATCTAATGTAACACACACCCATACAATGCGCACCACCCCGTGATGTTTTTCTCACTCCTACTAGTGAATCTAAAGTAACACACACCCATTCAATGCGCACCACCCCGTGATGTTTTTCTCACTCCTACTAGTGAATGTAATGTAACACACACCCATACAATGCGCACCACCCCGTGATGTTTTTCTCACTCCTACTAGTGAATCTAATGTAACACACACCCATACAATGCGCACCACCCCGTGATGTTTTTCTCACTCCTACTAGTGAATGTAATGTAACACACACCCATACAATGCGCACCACCCCGTGATGTTTTTCTCACTCCTACTAGTGAATGTAATGTAACACACACCCATACAATGCGCACCACCCCGTGATGCTTTTCTCACTCCTACTAGTGAATGTAATGTAACACACACCCATACAATGCGCACCACCCCGTGATGTTTTTCTCACTCCTACTAGTGAATGTAATGTAACACACACCCATACAATGCGCAACCCCCGTGATGTTTTTCTCACTCCTACTAGTGAATGTAATGTAACACACACCCATACAATGCGCACCACCCCGTGATGTTTTTCTCACTCCTACTAGTGAATATAATGTAACACACAGCCATACAATGCGCACCACCCCGTGATGTTTTTCTCACTCCTACTAGTGAATGTAATGTAACACACACCCATACAATGCGCACCACCCCGTGATGTTTTTCTCACTCCTACTAGTGAATGTAATGTAACACACACCCATACAATGCCCACCACCCCGTGATGTTTTTCTCACTCCTACTAGTGAATGTAATGTAACACACACCCATACAATGCGCACCACCCCGTGATGTTTTTCTCACTCCTACTAGTGAATCTAATGTAACACACACCCATACAATGCGCACCACCCCGTGATGTATTTCTCACTCCTACTAGTGAATCTAATGTAACACACACCCATACAATGCGCACAACCCCGTGATGTTTTTCTCACTCCTACTAGTGAATCTAAAGTAACACACACCGATTCAATGCGCACCACCCCGTGATGTTTTTCTCACTCCTTCTAGTGAATGTAATGTAACACACACCCATACAATGCGCACCACCCCGTGATGTTTTTCTCACTCCTACTAGTGAATGTAATGTAACACACACCCATACAATGCGCACAACCCCGTGATGTTTTTCTCACTCCTACTAGTGAATCTAATGTAACACACACCCATACAATGCGCACCACCCCGTGATGTTTTTCTCACTCCTACTAGTGAATGTAATGTAACACACACCCATACAATGCGCACCACCCCGTGATGTTTTTCTCACTCCTACTAGTGAATGTAATGTAACACACACCCATACAATGCGCACCACCCCGTGATGTTTTTCTCACTCCTACTAGTGAATCTAATGTAACACACACCCATACAATGCGCACCACCCTGTGATGTTTTTCTCACTCCTACTAGTGAATCTAAAGTAACACACACCCATTCAATGCGCACCACCCCGTGATGTTTTTCTCACTCCTACTAGTGAATGTAATGTAACACACACCCATACAATGCGCACCACCCCATGATGTTTTTCTCACTCCTACTAGTGAATGTAATGTAACACACACCCATACAATGCGCACCACCCCGTGATGTTTTTCTCACTCCTACTAGTGAATCTAATGTAACACACACCCATAAAATGCGCACCTCCCCGTGATGTTTTTCTCACTCCTACTAGTGAATCTAATGTAACACACACCCATACAATGCGCACCACCCCGTGATGTTTTTCTCACTCCTACTAGTGAATCTAATGTAACACACACCCATACAATGCGCACCACCCCGTGATGTTTTTCTCACTCCTACTAGTGAATCTAAAGTAACACACACCCATTCAATGCGCACCACCCCGTGATGTTTTTCTCACTCCTACTAGTGAATGTAATGTAACACACACCCATACCATGCGCACCACCCCGTGATGTTTTTCTCATTCCTACTAGTGAATGTAATGTAACACACACCCATACAATGCGCACAACCCCGTGATGTTTTTCTCACTCCTACTAGTGAATGTAATGTAACACACACCCATACAATGCGCACCACCCCGTGATGTTTTTCTCACTCCTACTAGTGAATGTAATGTAACACACACCCATACAATGCGCACCACCCCGTGATGTTTTTCTCACTCCTACTAGTGAATGTAATGTAACACACACCCATACAATGCGCACCACCCCGTGATGTTTTTCTCACTCCTACTCGTGAATCTAATGTAAAACACACCCATAAAATGCACACCACCCCGTGATGTTTTCTCACTCCTACTAGTGAATCTAAAGTAACACACACCCATTCAATGCGCACCACCCCGTGATGTTTTTCTCACTCCTACTAGTGAATGTAATGTAACACACACCCATACAATGCGCAGCACCCCGTGATGTTTTTCTCACTCCTACTAGTGAATGTAATGTAACACACACCCATACAATGCGCACCACCCCGTGATGTTTTTCTCACTCCTACTAGTGAATGTAATGTAACACACACCCATACAATGCGCACCACCCCGTGATGTTTTTCTCACTCCTACTAGTGAATGTAATGTAACACACACCCATACAATGCGCACCACCCCGTGATGTTTTTCTCACTCCTACTAGTGAATGTAATGTAACACACACCCATACAATGCGCACCACCCCGTGATGTTTTTCTCACTCCTACTAGTGAATGTAATGTAACACACACCCATACAATGCGCACCACCCCGTGATGTTTTTCTCACTCCTACTAGTGAATCTAATGTAACACACACCCATACAATGCGCACCACCCCGTGATGTTTTTCTCACTCCTACTAGTGAATGTAATGTAACACACACCCATACAATGGGCACCACCCCGTGATGTTTTTCTCACTCCTACTAGTGAATGTAATGTAACACACACCCATACAATGCGCACCACCCCGTGATGTTTTTCTCACTCCTACTAGTGAATGTAATGTAACACACACCCATACAATGCGCACCACCCCGTGATGTTTTTCTCACTCCTACTAGTGAATGTAATGTAACACACACCCATACAATGGGCACCACCCCGTGATGTTTTTCTCACTCCTACTAGTGAATGTAATGTAACACACACCCATACAATGCGCACCACCCCGTGATGTTTTTCTCACTCCTACTAGTGAATCTAATGTAACACACACCCATACAATGCGCACCACCCCGTGATGTTTTTCTCACTCCTACTAGTGAATGTAATGTAACACACACCCATACAATGCGCACCACCCCGTGATGTTTTTCTCACTCCTACTGGTGAATCTAATGTAACACACACCCATACAATGCGCACCACCCCGTGATGTTTTTCTCACTCCTACTGGTGAATCTAATGTAACACACACCCATACAATGCGCACCACCCCGTGATGTTTTTCTCACTCCTACTGGTGAATCTAAAGTAACACACACCCATTCAATGCGCACCACCCCGTGATGTTTTTCTCACTCCTACTAGTGAATGTAATGTAACACACACCCATACAATGCGCACCACCCCGTGATGATTTTCTCACTCCTACTAGTGAATGTAATGTAACACACACCCATACAATGCGCACCACCCCGTGATGATTTTCTCACTCCTACTAGTGAATGTAATGTAACACACACCCATACAATGCGCACCACCCCGTGTTTTTCTCACTCCTACTAGTGAATGTAATGTAACACACACCCATACAATGCGCACCACCCCGTGATGTTTTTCTCACTCCTACTAGTGAATGTAATGTAACACACACCCATACAATGCGCACCACCCCGTGATGCTTTTCTCATTCCTACTAGTGAATGTAATGTAACACACACCCATACAATGCGCACCACCCCGTGATGCTTTTCTCACTGCTACTAGTGAATGTAATGTAACACACACCCATACAATGCGCACCACCCCGTGATGTTTTTCTCACTCCTACTAGTGAATGTAATGTAACACACACCCATACAATGCGCACCACCCCGTGATGCTTTTCTCACTCCTACTAGTGAATGTAATGTAACACACACCCATACAATGCGCACTACCCCGTGATGCTTTTCTCACTGCTACTAGTGAATTTAATGTAACACACACCATTACAATGCGCACCACCCCGTGATGTTTTTCTCACTCCTACTAGTGAATGTAATGTAACACACACCCATACAATGCGCACCACCACGTGATGTTTTTGTCACTCCTACTAGTGAATGTAATGTAACACACACCCATACAATGCGCACCACCGCGTGATGTTTTTCTCACTCCTACTAGTGAATGTAATGTAACACACACCCATACAATGCGCACCACCCCGTGATGTTTTTCTCACTCCTACTACTGAATCTAATGTAACACACACCCATACAATGCGCACCACCCCGTGATGTATTTCTCACTCCTACTAGTGAATCTAATGTAACACACACCCATACAATGCGCACAACCCCGTGATGTTTTTCTCACTCCTACTAGTGAATCTAAAGTAACACACACCGATTCAATGCGCACCACCCCGTGATGTTTTTCTCACTCCTACTAGTGAATGTAATGTAACACACACCCATACAATGCGCACCACCCCGTGATGTTTTTCTCACTCCTACTAGTGAATGTAATGTAACACACACCCATACAATGCGCACAACCCCGTGATGTTTTTCTCACTCCTACTAGTGAATGTAATGTAACACACACCCATACAATGCGCACCACCCCGTGATGTTTTTCTCACTCCTACTACTGAATCTAATGTAACACACACCCATACAATGCGCACCACCCCGTGATGTATTTCTCACTCCTACTAGTGAATCTAATGTAACACACACCCATACAATGCGCACAACCCCGTGATGTTTTTCTCACTCCTACTAGTGAATCTAAAGTAACACACACCGATTCAATGCGCACCACCCCGTGATGTTTTTCTCACTCCTACTAGTGAATGTAATGTAACACACACCCATACAATGCGCACAACCCCGTGATGTTTTTCTCACTCCTACTAGTGAATCTAATGTAACACACACCCATACAATGCGCACCACCCCGTGATGTTTTTCTCACTCCTACTAGTGAATGTAATGTAACACACACCCATACAATGCGCACCACCCCGTGATGTTTTTCTCACTCCTACTAGTGAATGTAATGTAACACACACCCATACAATGCGCACCACCCCGTGATGTTTTTCTCACTCCTACTAGTGAATCTAATGTAACACACACCCATACAATGCGCACCACCCTGTGATGTTTTTCTCACTCCTACTAGTGAATCTAAAGTAACACACACCCATTCAATGCGCACCACCCCGTGATGTTTTTCTCACTCCTACTAGTGAATGTAATGTAACACACACCCATACAATGCGCACCACCCCGTGATGTTTTTCTCACTCCTACTAGTGAATGTAATGTAACACACACCCATACAATGCGCACCACCCCGTGATGTTTTTCTCACTCCTACTAGTGAATCTAATGTAACACACAACCATAAAATGCGCACCACCCCGTGATGTTTTTCTCACTCCTACTAGTGAATCTAATGTAACACACACCCATACAATGCGCACCACCCCGTGATGTTTTTCTCACTCCTACTAGTGAATCTAATGTAACACACACCCATACAATGCGCACCACCCCGTGATGTTTTTCTCACTCCTACTAGTGAATCTAAAGTAACACACACCCATTCAATGCGCACCACCCCGTGATGTTTTTCTCACTCCTACTAGTGAATGTAATGTAACACACACCCATACCATGCGCACCACCCCGTGATGTTTTTCTCATTCCTACTAGTGAATGTAATGTAACACACACCCATACAATGCGCACAACCCCGTGATGTTTTTCTCACTCCTACTAGTGAATGTAATGTAACACACACCCATACAATGCGCACCACCCCGTGATGTTTTTCTCACTCCTACTAGTGAATGTAATGTAACACACACCCATACAATGCGCACCACCCCGTGATGTTTTTCTCACTCCTACTAGTGAATGTAATGTAACACACACCCATACAATGCGCACCACCCCGTGATGTTTTTCTCACTCCTACTCGTGAATCTAATGTAACACACACCCATACAATGCGCACCACCCCGTGATGTTTTTCTCACTCCTACTAGTGAATCTAAAGTAACACACACCCATTCAATGCGCACCACCCCGTGATGTTTTTCTCACTCCTACTAGTGAATGTAATGTAACACACACCCATACAATGCGCACCACCCCGTGATGTTTTTCTCACTCCTACTAGTGAATGTAATGTAACACACACCCATACAATGCGCACCACCCCGTGATGTTTTTCTCACTCCTACTAGTGAATGTAATGTAACACACACCCATACAATGCGCACCACCCCGCGATGTTTTTCTCACTCCTACTAGTGAATGTAATGTAACACACACCCATACAATGCGCACCACCCCGTGATGCTTTTCTCACTCCTACTAGTGAATGTAATGTAACACACACCCATACAATGCGCACCACCCCGCGATGCTTTTCTCACTCCTACTAGTGAATGTAATGTAACACACACCCATACAATGCGCACCACCCCGTGATGTTTTTCTCACTCCTACTAGTGAATCTAATGTAACACACACCCATACAATGCGCACCATCCCGTGATGTTTTTCTCACTCCTACTAGTGAATGTAATGTAACACACACCCATACAATGCGCACCACCCCGTGATGTTTTTCTCACTCCTACTAGTGAATGTAATGTAACACACACCCATACAATGCGCACCACCCCGTGATGTTTTTCTCACTCCTACTAGTGAATGTAATGTAACACACACCCATACAATGCGCACCACCCCGTGATGTTTTTCTCACTCCTACTAGTGAATGTAATGTAACACACACCCATACAATGCGCACCACCCCGTGATGTTTTTCTCACTCCTACTAGTGAATGTAATGTAACACACACCCATACAATGCGCACCACCCCGTGATGTTTTTCTCACTCCTACTAGGGAATCTAATGTAACACACACCCATACAATGCGCACCACCCCGTGATGTTTTTCTCACTCCTACTAGTGAATCTAAAGTAACACACACCCATTCAATGCGCACCACCCCGTGATGTTTTTCTCACTCCTACTAGTGAATGTAATGTAACACACACCCATACAATGCGCACCACCCCGTGATGTTTTTCTCACTCCTACTAGTGAATGTAATGTAACACACACCCATACAATGCGCACCACCCCGTGATGTTTTTCTCACTCCTACTAGTGAATGTAATGTAACACACACCCATACAATGCGCACCACCCCGTGATGTTTTTCTCACTCCTACTAGTGAATGTAATGTAACACACACCCATACAATGCGCACCACCCCGTGATGTTTTTCTCACTCCTACTAGTGAATGTAATGTAACACACACCCATACAATGCGCACCACCCCGTGATGTTTTTCTCACTCCTACTAGTGAATGTAATGTAACACACACCCATACAATGCGCACCACCCCGTGATTTTTTTCTCACTCCTACTAGTGAATCTAATGTAACACACACCCATACAATGCGCACCACCCCGTGATGTTTTTCTCACTCCTACTGGTGAATCTAATGTAACACACACCCATACAATGCGCACCACCCCGTGATGTTTTTCTCACTCCTACTGGTGAATCTAAAGTAACACACACCCATTCAATGCGCACCACCCCGTGATGTTTTTCTCACTCCTACTAGTGAATGTAATGTAACACACACCCATACAATGCGCACCACCCCGTGATGTTTTTCTCACTCCTACTAGTGAATGTAATGTAACACACACCCATACAATGCGCACCACCCCGTGATGCTTTTCTCATTCCTACTAGTGAATGTAACACACACCCATACAATGCGCACCACCCCGTGTTGCTTTTTTCACTGCTACTAGTGAATGTAATGTAACACACACCCATACAATGCGCACCACCCCGTGATGTTTTTCTCACTCCTACTAGTGAATGTAATGTAACACACACCCATACAATGCACACCACCCCGTGATGCTTTTCTCACTCCTACTAGTGAATGTAATGTAACACACACCCATACAATGCGCACCACCCCGTGATGCTTTTCTCACTGCTACTA
Source organism: Cavia porcellus (assembly GCF_034190915.1). NCBI lineage: Eukaryota > Metazoa > Chordata > Mammalia > Rodentia > Caviidae > Cavia > Cavia porcellus. The sequence continues at coordinate 70,765 of NW_026947901.1, read as the reverse complement.
GTGAATTTAATGTAACACACACAATTACAATGCGCACCACCCCGTGATATTTTTCTCACTCCTACTAGTGAATGTAATATAACACACACCCATACAATGCGCACCACCCCGTGATGTTTTTCTCACTCCTACTAGAGAATGTAATGTAACACACACCCATACAATGCGCACCACCCCGTGATGTTTTTCTCACTCCTACTAGTGAATGTAATGTAACACACACCCATACAATGCGCACCACCCCGTGATGCTTTTCTCACTCCTACTAGTGAATGTAATGTAACACACACCCATACAATGCGCACCACCCCGTGATGTTTTTCTCACTCCTACTAGTGAATGTAATGTAACACACACCCATACAATGCGCAACCCCCGTGATGTTTTTCTCACTCCTACTAGTGAATGTAATGTAACACACACCCATACAATGCGCACCACCCCGTGATGTTTTTCTCACTCCTACTAGTGAATATAATGTAACACACAGCCATACAATGCGCACCACCCCGTGATGTTTTTCTCACTCCTACTAGTGAATGTAATGTAACACACACCCATACAATGCGCACCACCCCGTGATGTTTTTCTCACCCCTACTAGTGAATGTAATGTAACACACACCCATACAATGCCCACCACCCCGTGATGTTTTTCTCACTCCTACTAGTGAATGTAATGTAACACACACCCATACAATGCGCACCACCCCGTGATGTTTTTCTCACTCCTACTAGTGAATCTAATGTAACACACACCCATACAATGCGCACCACCCCGTGATGTATTTCTCACTCCTACTAGTGAATCTAATGTAACACACACCCATACAATGCGCACAACCCCGTGATGTTTTTCTCACTCCTACTAGTGAATCTAAAGTAACACACACCGATTCAATGCGCACCACCCCGTGATGTTTTTCTCACTCCTTCTAGTGAATGTAATGTAACACACACCCATACAATGCGCACCACCCCGTGATGTTTTTCTCACTCCTACTAGTGAATGTAATGTAACACACACCCATACAATGCGCACAACCCCGTGATGTTTTTCTCACTCCTACTAGTGAATCTAATGTAACACACACCCATACAATGCGCACCACCCCGTGATGTTTTTCTCACTCCTACTAGTGAATATAATGTAACACACACCCATACAATGCGCACCACCCCGTGATGCTTTTCTCACTCCTACTAGTGAATGTAATGTAACACACACCCATACAATGCGCACCACCCCGTGATGCTTTTCTCACTGCTACTAGTGAATTTAATGTAACACACACAATTACAATGCGCACCACCCCGTGATGTTTTTCTCACTCCTACTAGTGAATGTAATATAACACACACCCATACAATGCGCACCACCCCGTGATGTTTTTCTCACTCCTACTAGAGAATGTAATGTAACACACACCCATACAATGCGCACCACCCCGTGATGTTTTTCTCACTCCTACTAGTGAATGTAATGTAACACACACCCATACAATGCGCACCACCCCGTGATGCTTTTCTCACTCCTACTAGTGAATGTAATGTAACACACACCCATACAATGCGCACCACCCCGTGATGTTTTTCTCACTCCTACTAGTGAATGTAATGTAACACACACCCATACAATGCGCAACCCCCGTGATGTTTTTCTCACTCCTACTAGTGAATGTAATGTAACACACACCCATACAATGCGCACCACCCCGTGATGTTTTTCTCACTCCTACTAGTGAATATAATGTAACACACAGCCATACAATGCGCACCACCCCGTGATGTTTTTCTCACTCCTACTAGTGAATGTAATGTAACACACACCCATACAATGCGCACCACCCCGTGATGTTTTTCTCACTCCTACTAGTGAATGTAATGTAACACACACCCATACAATGCCCACCACCCCGTGATGTTTTTCTCACTCCTACTAGTGAATGTAATGTAACACACACCCATACAATGCGCACCACCCCGTGATGTTTTTCTCACTCCTACTAGTGAATCTAATGTAACACACACCCATACAATGCGCACCACCCCGTGATGTATTTCTCACTCCTACTAGTGAATCTAATGTAACACACACCCATACAATGCGCACAACCCCGTGATGTTTTTCTCACTCCTACTAGTGAATCTAAAGTAACACACACCGATTCAATGCGCACCACCCCGTGATGTTTTTCTCACTCCTTCTAGTGAATGTAATGTAACACACACCCATACAATGCGCACCACCCCGTGATGTTTTTCTCACTCCTACTAGTGAATCTAATGTAACACACACCCATACAATGCGCACCATCCCGTGATGTTTTTCTCACTCCTACTAGTGAATGTAATGTAACACACACCCATACAATGCGCACCACCCCGTGATGTTTTTCTCACTCCTACTAGTGAATGTAATGTAACACACACCCATACAATGCGCACCACCCCGTGATGTTTTTCTCACTCCTACTAGTGAATGTAATGTAACACACACCCATACAATGCGCACCACCCCGTGATGTTTTTCTCACTCCTACTAGTGAATGTAATGTAACACACACCCATACAATGCGCACCACCCCGTGATGTTTTTCTCACTCCTACTAGTGAATGTAATGTAACACACACCCATACAATGCGCACCACCCCGTGATGTTTTTCTCACTCCTACTAGGGAATCTAATGTAACACACACCCATACAATGCGCACCACCCCGTGATGTTTTTCTCACTCCTACTAGTGAATCTAAAGTAACACACACCCATTCAATGCGCACCACCCCGTGATGTTTTTCTCACTCCTACTAGTGAATGTAATGTAACACACACCCATACAATGCGCACCACCCCGTGATGTTTTTCTCACTCCTACTAGTGAATGTAATGTAACACACACCCATACAATGCGCACCACCCCGTGATGTTTTTCTCACTCCTACTAGTGAATGTAATGTAACACACACCCATACAATGCGCACCACCCCGTGATGTTTTTCTCACTCCTACTAGTGAATGTAATGTAACACACACCCATACAATGCGCACCACCCCGTGATGTTTTTCTCACTCCTACTAGTGAATGTAATGTAACACACACCCATACAATGCGCACCACCCCGTGATGTTTTTCTCACTCCTACTAGTGAATGTAATGTAACACACACCCATACAATGCGCACCACCCCGTGATTTTTTTCTCACTCCTACTAGTGAATCTAATGTAACACACACCCATACAATGCGCACCACCCCGTGATGTTTTTCTCACTCCTACTGGTGAATCTAATGTAACACACACCCATACAATGCGCACCACCCCGTGATGTTTTTCTCACTCCTACTGGTGAATCTAAAGTAACACACACCCATTCAATGCGCACCACCCCGTGATGTTTTTCTCACTCCTACTAGTGAATGTAATGTAACACACACCCATACAATGCGCACCACCCCGTGATGTTTTTCTCACTCCTACTAGTGAATGTAATGTAACACACACCCATACAATGCGCACCACCCCGTGATGCTTTTCTCATTCCTACTAGTGAATGTAACACACACCCATACAATGCGCACCACCCCGTGTTGCTTTTTTCACTGCTACTAGTGAATGTAATGTAACACACACCCATACAATGCGCACCACCCCGTGATGTTTTTCTCACTCCTACTAGTGAATGTAATGTAACACACACCCATACAATGCGCACCACCCCGTGATGCTTTTCTCACTCCTACTAGTGAATGTAATGTAACACACACCCATACAATGCGCACCACCCCGTGATGCTTTTCTCACTGCTACTAGTGAATTTAATGTAACACACACAATTACAATGCGCACCACCCCGTGATGTTTTTCTCACTCCTACTAGTGAATGTAATATAACACACACCCATACAATGCGCACCACCCCGTGATGTTTTTCTCACTCCTACTAGAGAATGTAATGTAACACACACCCATACAATGCGCACCACCCCGTGATGTTTTTCTCACTCCTACTAGTGAATGTAATGTAACACACACCCATACAATGCGCACCACCCCGTGATGCTTTTCTCACTCCTACTAGTGAATGTAATGTAACACACACCCATACAATGCGCACCACCCCGTGATGTTTTTCTCACTCCTACTAGTGAATGTAATGTAACACACACCCATACAATGCGCAACCCCCGTGATGTTTTTCTCACTCCTACTAGTGAATGTAATGTAACACACACCCATACAATGCGCACCACCCCGTGATGTTTTTCTCACTCCTACTAGTGAATATAATGTAACACACAGCCATACAATGCGCACCACCCCGTGATGTTTTTCTCACTCCTACTAGTGAATGTAATGTAACACACACCCATACAATGCGCACCACCCCGTGATGTTTTTCTCACCCCTACTAGTGAATGTAATGTAACACACACCCATACAATGCCCACCACCCCGTGATGTTTTTCTCACTCCTACTAGTGAATGTAATGTAACACACACCCATACAATGCGCACCACCCCGTGATGTTTTTCTCACTCCTACTAGTGAATCTAATGTAACACACACCCATACAATGCGCACCACCCCGTGATGTATTTCTCACTCCTACTAGTGAATCTAATGTAACACACACCCATACAATGCGCACAACCCCGTGATGTTTTTCTCACTCCTACTAGTGAATCTAAAGTAACACACACCGATTCAATGCGCACCACCCCGTGATGTTTTTCTCACTCCTTCTAGTGAATGTAATGTAACACACACCCATACAATGCGCACCACCCCGTGATGTTTTTCTCACTCCTACTAGTGAATGTAATGTAACACACACCCATACAATGCGCACAACCCCGTGATGTTTTTCTCACTCCTACTAGTGAATCTAATGTAACACACACCCATACAATGCGCACCACCCCGTGATGTTTTTCTCACTCCTACTAGTGAATGTAATGTAACACACACCCATACAATGCGCACCACCCCGTGATGCTTTTCTCACTCCTACTAGTGAATGTAATGTAACACACACCCATACAATGCGCACCACCCCGTGATGCTTTTCTCACTGCTACTAGTGAATTTAATGTAACACACACAATTACAATGCGCACCACCCCGTGATGTTTTTCTCACTCCTACTAGTGAATGTAATATAACACACACCCATACAATGCGCACCACCCCGTGATGTTTTTCTCACTCCTACTAGAGAATGTAATGTAACACACACCCATACAATGCGCACCACCCCGTGATGTTTTTCTCACTCCTACTAGTGAATGTAATGTAACACACACCCATACAATGCGCACCACCCCGTGATGCTTTTCTCACTCCTACTAGTGAATGTAATGTAACACACACCCATACAATGCGCACCACCCCGTGATGTTTTTCTCACTCCTACTAGTGAATGTAATGTAACACACACCCATACAATGCGCAACCCCCGTGATGTTTTTCTCACTCCTACTAGTGAATGTAATGTAACACACACCCATACAATGCGCACCACCCCGTGATGTTTTTCTCACTCCTACTAGTGAATATAATGTAACACACAGCCATACAATGCGCACCACCCCGTGATGTTTTTCTCACTCCTACTAGTGAATGTAATGTAACACAAACCCATACAATGCGCACCACCCCGTGATGTTTTTCTCACTCCTACTAGTGAATGTAATGTAACACACACCCATACAATGCCCACCACCCCGTGATGTTTTTCTCACTCCTACTAGTGAATGTAATGTAACACACACCCATACAATGCGCACCACCCCGTGATGTTTTTCTCACTCCTACTAGTGAATCTAATGTAACACACACCCATACAATGCGCACCACCCCGTGATGTATTTCTCACTCCTACTAGTGAATCTAATGTAACACACACCCATACAATGCGCACAACCCCGTGATGTTTTTCTCACTCCTACTAGTGAATCTAAAGTAACACACACCGATTCAATGCGCACCACCCCGTGATGTTTTTCTCACTCCTTCTAGTGAATGTAATGTAACACACACCCATACAATGCGCACCACCCCGTGATGTTTTTCTCACTCCTACTAGTGAATGTAATGTAACACACACCCATACAATGCGCACAACCCCGTGATGTTTTTCTCACTCCTACTAGTGAATCTAATGTAACACACACCCATACAATGCGCACCACCCCGTGATGTTTTTCTCACTCCTACTAGTGAATGTAATGTAACACACACCCATACAATGCGCACCACCCCGTGATGTTTTTCTCACTCCTACTAGTGAATGTAATGTAACACACACCCATACAATGCGCACCACCCCGTGATGTTTTTCTCACTCCTACTAGTGAATCTAATGTAACACACACCCATACAATGCGGACCACCCTGTGATGTTTTTCTCACTCCTACTAGTGAATCTAAAGTAACACACACCCATTCAATGCGCACCACCCCGTGATGTTTTTCTCACTCCTACTAGTGAATGTAATGTAACACACACCCATACAATGCGCACCACCCCATGATGTTTTTCTCACTCCTACTAGTGAATGTAATGTAACACACACCCATACAATGCGCACCACCCCGTGATGTTTTTCTCACTCCTACTAGTGAATCTAATGTAACACACACCCATAAAATGCGCACCACCCCGTGATGTTTTTCTCACTCCTACTAGTGAATCTAATGTAACACACACCCATACAATGCGCACCACCCCGTGATGTTTTTCTCACTCCTACTAGTGAATCTAATGTAACACACACCCATACAATGCGCACCACCCCGTGATGTTTTTCTCACTCCTACTAGTGAATCTAAAGTAACACACACCCATTCAATGCGCACCACCCCGTGATGTTTTTCTCACTCCAACTAGTGAATGTAATGTAACACACACCCATACCATGCGCACCACCCCGTGATGTTTTTCTCATTCCTACTAGTGAATGTAATGTAACACACACCCATACAATGCGCACAACCCCGTGATGTTTTTCTCACTCCTACTAGTGAATGTAATGTAACACACACCCATACAATGCGCACCACCCCGTGATGTTTTTCTCACTCCTACTAGTGAATGTAATGTAACACACACCCATACAATGCGCACCACCCCGTGATGTTTTTCTCACTCCTACTAGTGAATGTAATGTAACACACACCCATACAATGCGCACCACCCCATGATGTTTTTCTCACTCCTACTCGTGAATCTAATGTAAAACACACCCATAAAATGCACACCACCCCGTGATGTTTTCTCACTCCTACTAGTGAATCTAAAGTAACACACACCCATTCAATGCGCACCACCCCGTGATGTTTTTCTCACTCCTACTAGTGAATGTAATGTAACACACACCCATACAATGCGCAGCACCCCGTGATGTTTTTCTCACTCCTACTAGTGAATGTAATGTAACACACACCCATACAATGCGCACCACCCCGTGATGTTTTTCTCACTCCTACTAGTGAATGTAATGTAACACACACCCATACAATGCGCACCACCCCGTGATGTTTTTCTCACTCCTACTAGTGAATGTAATGTAACACACACCCATACAATGCGCACCACCCCGTGATGTTTTTCTCACTCCTACTAGTGAATGTAATGTAACACACACCCATACAATGCGCACCACCCCGTGATGTTTTTCTCACTCCTACTAGTGAATGTAATGTAACACACACCCATACAATGCGCACCACCCCGTGATGTTTTTCTCACTCCTACTAGTGAATCTAATGTAACACACACCCATACAATGCGCACCACCCCGTGATGTTTTTCTCGCTCCTACTAGTGAATGTAATGTAACACACACCCATACAATGGGCACCACCCCGTGATGTTTTTCTCACTCCTACTAGTGAATGTAATGTAACACACACCCATACAATGCGCACCACCCCGTGATGTTTTTCTCACTCCTACTAGTGAATCTAATGTAACACACACCCATACAATGCGCACCACCCCGTGATGTATTTCTCACTCCTACTAGTGAATCTAATGTAACACACACCCATACAATGCGCACAACCCCGTGATGTTTTTCTCACTCCTACTAGTGAATCTAAAGTAACACACACCGATTCAATGCGCACCACCCCGTGATGTTTTTCTCACTCCTTCTAGTGAATGTAATGTAACACACACCCATACAATGCGCACCACCCCGTGATGTTTTTCTCACTCCTACTAGTGAATGTAATGTAACACACACCCATACAATGCGCACAACCCCGTGATGTTTTTCTCACTCCTACTAGTGAATCTAATGTAACACACACCCATACAATGCGCACCACCCCGTGATGTTTTTCTCACTCCTACTAGTGAATGTAATGTAACACACACCCATACAATGCGCACCACCCCGTGATGTTTTTCTCACTCCTACTAGTGAATGTAATGTAACACACACCCATACAATGCGCACCACCCCGTGATGTTTTTCTCACTCCTACTAGTGAATCTAATGTAACACACACCCATACAATGCGCACCACCCTGTGATGTTTTTCTCACTCCTACTAGTGAATCTAAAGTAACACACACCCATTCAATGCGCACCACCCCGTGATGTTTTTCTCACTCCTACTAGTGAATGTAATGTAACACACACCCATACAATGCGCACCACCCCATGATGTTTTTCTCACTCCTACTAGTGAATGTAATGTAACACACACCCATACAATGCGCACCACCCCGTGATGTTTTTCTCACTCCTACTAGTGAATCTAATGTAACACACACCCATAAAATGCGCACCACCCCGTGATGTTTTTCTCACTCCTACTAGTGAATCTAATGTAACACACACCCATACAATGCGCACCACCCCGTGATGTTTTTCTCACTCCTACTAGTGAATCTAATGTAACACACACCCATACAATGCGCACCACCCCGTGATGTTTTTCTCACTCCTACTAGTGAATCTAAAGTAACACACACCCATTCAATGCGCACCACCCCGTGATGTTTTTCTCACTCCAACTAGTGAATGTAATGTAACACACACCCATACCATGCGCACCACCCCGTGATGTTTTTCTCATTCCTACTAGTGAATGTAATGTAACACACACCCATACAATGCGCACAACCCCGTGATGTTTTTCTCACTCCTACTAGTGAATGTAATGTAACACACACCCATACAATGCGCACCACCCCGTGATGTTTTTCTCACTCCTACTAGTGAATGTAATGTAACACACACCCATACAATGCGCACCACCCCGTGATGTTTTTCTCACTCCTACTAGTGAATGTAATGTAACACACACCCATACAATGCGCACCACCCCATGATGTTTTTCTCACTCCTACTCGTGAATCTAATGTAAAACACACCCATAAAATGCACACCACCCCGTGATGTTTTCTCACTCCTACTAGTGAATCTAAAGTAACACACACCCATTCAATGCGCACCACCCCGTGATGTTTTTCTCACTCCTACTAGTGAATGTAATGTAACACACACCCATACAATGCGCAGCACCCCGTGATGTTTTTCTCACTCCTACTAGTGAATGTAATGTAACACACACCCATACAATGCGCACCACCCCGTGATGTTTTTCTCACTCCTACTAGTGAATGTAATGTAACACACACCCATACAATGCGCACCACCCCGTGATGTTTTTCTCACTCCTACTAGTGAATGTAATGTAACACACACCCATACAATGCGCACCACCCCGTGATGTTTTTCTCACTCCTACTAGTGAATGTAATGTAACACACACCCATACAATGCGCACCACCCCGTGATGTTTTTCTCACTCCTACTAGTGAATGTAATGTAACACACACCCATACAATGCGCACCACCCCGTGATGTTTTTCTCACTCCTACTAGTGAATCTAATGTAACACACACCCATACAATGCGCACCACCCCGTGATGTTTTTCTCACTCCTACTAGTGAATGTAATGTAACACACACCCATACAATGGGCACCACCCCGTGATGTTTTTCTCACTCCTACTAGTGAATGTAATGTAACACACACCCATACAATGCGCACCACCCCGTGATGTTTTTCTCACTCCTACTAGTGAATGTAATGTAACACACACCCATACAATGCGCACCACCCCGTGATGTTTTTCTCACTCCTACTAGTGAATGTAATGTAACACACACCCATACAATGCGCACCACCCCGTGATATTTTTCTCACTCCTACTAGTGAATGTAATGTAACACACACCCATACAATGCGCACCACCCCGTGATGTTTTTCTCACTCCTACTAGTGAATCTAATGTAACACACACCCATACAATGCGCACCACCCCGTGATGTTTTTCTCACTCCTACTAGTGAATGTAATGTAACACACACCCATACAATGCGCACCACCCCGTGATGTTTTTCTCACTCCTACTGGTGAATCTAATGTAACACACACCCATACAATGCGCACCACCCCGTGATGTTTTTCTCACTCCTACTGGTGAATCTAATGTAACACACACCCATACAATGCGCACCACCCCGTGATGTTTTTCTCACTCCTACTGGTGAATCTAAAGTAACACACACCCATTCAATGCGCACCACCCCGTGATGTTTTTCTCACTCCTACTAGTGAATGTAATGTAACACACACCCATACAATGCGCACCACCCCGTGATGATTTTCTCACTCCTACTAGTGAATGTAATGTAACACACACCCATACAATGCGCACCACCCCGTGATGATTTTCTCACTCCTACTAGTGAATGTAATGTAACACACACCCATACAATGCGCACCACCCCGTGTTTTTCTCACTCCTACTAGTGAATGTAATGTAACACACACCCATACAATGCGCACCACCCCGTGATGTTTTTCTCACTCCTACTAGTGAATGTAATGTAACACACACCCATACAATGCGCACCACCCCGTGATGCTTTTCTCATTCCTACTAGTGAATGTAATGTAACACACACCCATACAATGCGCACCACCCCGTGATGCTTTTCTCACTGCTACTAGTGAATGTAATGTAACACACACCCATACAATGCGCACCACCCCGTGATGTTTTTCTCACTCCTACTAGTGAATGTAATGTAACACACACCCATACAATGCGCACCACCCCGTGATGCTTTTCTCACTCCTACTAGTGAATGTAATGTAACACACACCCATACAATGCGCACTACCCCGTGATGCTTTTCTCACTGCTACTAGTGAATTTAATGTAACACACACCATTACAATGCGCACCACCCCGTGATGTTTTTCTCACTCCTACTAGTGAATGTAATGTAACACACACCCATACAATGCGCACCACCACGTGATGTTTTTGTCACTCCTACTAGTGAATGTAATGTAACACACACCCATACAATGCGCACCACCGCGTGATGTTTTTCTCACTCCTACTAGTGAATGTAATGTAACACACACCCATACAATGCGCACCACCCCGTGATGTTTTTCTCACTCCTACTACTGAATCTAATGTAACACACACCCATACAATGCGCACCACCCCGTGATGTATTTCTCACTCCTACTAGTGAATCTAATGTAACACACACCCATACAATGCGCACAACCCCGTGATGTTTTTCTCACTCCTACTAGTGAATCTAAAGTAACACACACCGATTCAATGCGCACCACCCCGTGATGTTTTTCTCACTCCTACTAGTGAATGTAATGTAACACACACCCATACAATGCGCACCACCCCGTGATGTTTTTCTCACTCCTACTAGTGAATGTAATGTAACACACACCCATACAATGCGCACAACCCCGTGATGTTTTTCTCACTCCTACTAGTGAATGTAATGTAACACACACCCATACAATGCGCACCACCCCGTGATGTTTTTCTCACTCCTACTACTGAATCTAATGTAACACACACCCATACAATGCGCACCACCCCGTGATGTATTTCTCACTCCTACTAGTGAATCTAATGTAACACACACCCATACAATGCGCACAACCCCGTGATGTTTTTCTCACTCCTACTAGTGAATCTAAAGTAACACACACCGATTCAATGCGCACCACCCCGTGATGTTTTTCTCACTCCTACTAGTGAATGTAATGTAACACACACCCATACAATGCGCACCACCCCGTGATGTTTTTCTCACTCCTACTAGTGAATGTAATGTAACACACACCCATACAATGCGCACAACCCCGTGATGTTTTTCTCACTCCTACTAGTGAATGTAATGTAACACACACCCATACAATGCGCACAACCCCGTGATGTTTTTCTCACTCCTACTAGTGAATGTAATGTAACACACACCCATACAATGCGCACCACCCCGTGATGTTTTTCTCACTCCTACTAGGGAATCTAATGTAACACACACCCATACAATGCGCACCACCCCGTGATGTTTTTCTCACTCCTACTAGTGAATCTAAAGTAACACACACCCATTCAATGCGCACCACCCCGTGATGTTTTTCTCACTCCTACTAGTGAATGTAATGTAACACACACACATACAATGCGCACAACCCCGTGATGGTTTTCTCACTCCTACTAGTGAATGTAATGTAACACACACCCATACAATGCGCACCACCCCGTGATGTTTTTCTCACTCCTACTAGTGAATGTAATGTAACACACACCCATACAATGCGCACCACCCCGTGATGTTTTTCTCACTCCTACTAGTGAATGTAATGTAACACACACCCATACAATGCGCACCACCCCGTGATGTTTTTCTCACTCCTACTAGTGAATGTAATGTAACACACACCCATACAATGCGCACCACCCCGTGATGTTTTTCTCACTCCTACTAGTGAATGTAATGTAACACACACCCATACAATGCGCACCACCCCGTGATGTTTTTCTCACTCCTACTAGTGAATCTAATGTAACACACACCCATACAATGCGCACCACCCCGTGATGTTTTTCTCACTCCTACTGGTGAATCTAATGTAACACACACCCATACAATGCGCACCACCCCGTGATGTTTTTCTCACTCCTACTGGTGAATCTAAAGTAACACACACCCATTCAATGCGCACCACCCCGTGATGTTTTTCTCACTCCTACTAGTGAATGTAATGTAACACACACCCATACAATGCGCACCACCCCGTGATGTTTTTCTCACTCCTACTAGTGAATGTAATGTAACACACACCCATACAATGCGCACCACCCCGTGATGCTTTTCTCATTCCTACTAGTGAATGTAACACACACCCATACAATGCGCACCACCCCGTGTTGCTTTTTTCACTGCTACTAGTGAATGTAATGTAACACACACCCATACAATGCGCACCACCCCGTGATGTTTTTCTCACTCCTACTAGTGAATGTAATGTAACACACACCCATACAATGCGCACCACCCCGTGATGCTTTTCTCACTCCTACTAGTGAATGTAATGTAACACACACCCATACAATGCGCACCACCCCGTGATGCTTTTCTCACTGCTACTAGTGAATTTAATGTAACACACACAATTACAATGCGCACCACCCCGTGATGTTTTTCTCACTCCTACTAGTGAATGTAATATAACACACACCCATACAATGCGCACCACCCCGTGATGTTTTTCTCACTCCTACTAGAGAATGTAATGTAACACACACCCATACAATGCGCACCACCCCGTGATGTTTTTCTCACTCCTACTAGTGAATGTAATGTAACACACACCCATACAATGCGCACCACCCCGTGATGTTTTTCTCACTCCTACTAGTGAATGTAATGTAACACACACCCATACAATGCGCACCACCCCGTGATGTTTTTCTCACTCCTACTAGTGAATCTAATGTAACACACACCCATACAATGCGCACCACCCCGTGATGTTTTTCTCACTCCTACTAGTGTATGTAATGTAACACACACCCATACAATGCGCACCACCCCGTGATGTTTTTCTCACTCCTACTAGTGAATGTAATGTAACACACACCCATACAATGCGCACCACCCCGTGATGTTTTTCTCACTCCTACTAGTGAATGTAATGTAACACACACCCATACAATGCGCACCACCCCGTGATGTTTTTCTCACTCCTACTAGTGAATGTAATGTAACACACACCCATACAATGCGCACCACCCCGTGATGTTTTTCTCACTCCTACTAGTGAATCTAATGTAACACACACCCATACAATGCGCACCACCCCGTGATGTTTTTCTCACTCCTACTGGTGAATGTAATGTAACACACACCCATACAATGCGCACCACCCCGTGATGTTTTTCTCACTCCTACTAGTGAATGTAATGTAACACACACCCATACAATGCGCACCACCCCGTGATGTTTTTCTCACTCCTACTAGTGAATGTAATGTAACACACACCCATACAATGCGCACCACCCCGTGATGTTTTTCTCACTCCTACTAGTGAATCTAATGTAACACACACCCATACAATGCGCACCACCCCGTGATGTTTTTCTCACTCCTACTGGTGAATGTAATGTAACACACACCCATACAATGCGCACCACCCCGTGATGTTTTTCTCACTCCTACTGGTGAATCTAATGTAACACACACCCATACAATGCGCACCACCCCGTGATGTTTTTCTCACTCCTACTGGTGAATCTAATGTAACACACACCCATACAATGCGCACCACCCCGTGATGTTTTTCTCACTCCTACTGGTGAATCTAAAGTAACACACACCCATTCAATGCGCACCACCCCGTGATGTTTTTCTCACTCCTACTAGTGAATGTAATGTAACACACACCCATACAATGCGCACCACCCCGTGATGATTTTCTCACTCCTACTAGTGAATCTAATGTAACACACACCCATACAATGCGCACCACCCCGTGATGTTTTTCTCACTCCTACTAGTGAATGTAATGTAACACACACCCATACAATGCGCACCACCCCGTGATGTTTTTCTCACTCCTACTAGTGAATGTAATGTAACACACACCCATACAATGCGCACCACCCCGTGATGCTTTTCTCATTCCTACTAGTGAATGTAATGTAACACACACCCATACAATGCGCACCACCCCGTGATGCTTTTCTCACTGCTACTAGTGAATGTAATGTAACACACACCCATACAATGCGCACCACCCCGTGATGTTTTTCTCACTCCTACTAGTGAATGTAATGTAACACACACCCATACAATGCGCACCACCCCGTGATGCTTTTCTCACTCCTACTAGTGAATGTAATGTAACACACACCCATACAATGCGCACCACCCCGTGATGCTTTTCTCACTGCTACTAGTGAATTTAATGTAACACACACCATTACAATGCGCACCACCCCGTGATGTTTTTCTCACTCCTACTAGTGAATGTAATGTAACACACACCCATACAATGCGCACCACCCCGTGATGTTTTTGTCACTCCTACTAGTGAATGTAATGTAACACACACCCATACAATGCGCACCACCGCGTGATGTTTTTCTCACTCCTACTGGTGAATGTAATGTAACACACACCCATACAATGCGCACCACCCCGTGATGTTTTTCTCACTCCTACTGGTGAATCTAAAGTAACACACACCGATTCAATGCACACCACCCCGTGATGTTTTTCTCACTCCTACTGGTGAATGTAATGTAACACACACCCATACAATGCGCACCACCCCGTGATGTTTTTCTCACTCCTACTAGTGAATGTAATGTAACACACACCCATACAATGCGCACCACCCCGTGATGTTTTTCTCACTCCTACTCGTGAATCTAATGTAACACACACCCATAAAATGCGCACCTCCCCGTGATGTTTTCTCACTCCTACTAGTGAATCTAAAGTAACACACACCCATTCAATGCGCACCACCCCGTGATGTTTTTCTCACTCCTACTAGTGAATGTAATGTAACACACACCCATACAATGCGCACCACCCCGTGATGTTTTTCTCACTCCTACTGGTGAATCTAATGTAACACACACCCATACAATGCGCACCACCCCGTGATGTTTTTCTCACTCCTACTGGTGAATCTAATGTAACACACACCCATACAATGCGCACCACCCCGTGATGTTTTTCTCACTCCTACTGGTGAATCTAAAGTAACACACACCCATTCAATGCGCACCACCCCGTGATGTTTTTCTCACTCCTACTAGTGAATGTAATGTAACACACACCCATACAATGCGCACCACCCCGTGATGATTTTCTCACTCCTACTAGTGAATGTAATGTAACACACACCCATACAATGCGCACCACCCCGTGATGCTTTTCTCACTCCTACTAGTGAATGTAATGTAACACACACCCATACAATGCGCACCACCCCGTGATGTTTTTCTCACTCCTACTACTGAATGTAATGTAACACACACCCATACAATGCGACCACCCCGTGATGTTTTTCTCACTCCTACTACTGAATGTAATGTAACACACACCCATACAATGCGCACCACCCCGTGATGCTTTTCTCATTCCTACTAGTGAATGTAATGTAACACACACCCATACAATGCGCACCACCCCGTGATGCTTTTCTCACTGCTACTAGTGAATGTAATGTAACACACACCCATACAATGCGCACCACCCCGTGATGTTTTTCTCACTCCTACTAGTGAATGTAATGTAACACACACCCATACAATGCGCACCACCCCGTGATGCTTTTCTCACTCCTACTAGTGAATGTAATGTAACACACACCCATACAATGCGCACCACCCCGTCATGCTTTTCTCACTGCTACTAGTGAATTTAATGTAACACACACCATTACAATGCGCACCACCCCGTGATGTTTTTCTCACTCCTACTAGTGAATGTAAGGTAACACACACCAATACAATGCGCACCACCCCGTGATGTTTTTCTCACTCCTACTAGTGAATGTAATGTAACACACACCCATACAATGCGCACCACCGCGTGATGTTTTTCTCACTCCTACTAGTGAATGTAATGTAACACACACCCATACAATGCGCACCACCCCGTGATGTTTTTCTCACTCCTACTAGTGAATGTAATGTAACACACACCCATACATTGCGCACCACCCCGTGATGTTTTTCTCACTCCTACTAGTGAATGTAATGTAACACACACCCATACAATGCGCACCACCCCGTGATGTTTTTCTCACTCCTACTAGTGAATGTAATGTAACACACACCCATACAATGCGCACCACCCCGTGATGTTTTTCTCACTCCTACTAGTGAATGTAATGTAACACACACCCATACAATGGGCACCACCCCGTGATGTTTTTCTCACTCCTACTAGTGAATGTAATGTAACACAAACCCATACAATGGGCACCACCCCGTGATGTTTTTCTCACTCCTACTAGTGAATCTAATGTAACACACACCCATACAATGCGCACCACCCCGTGATGTTTTTCTCACTCCTACTAGTGAATCTAAAGTAACACACACCCATTCAATGCGCACCACCCCGTGATGTTTTTCTCACTCCTACTAGTGAATGTAATGTAACACACACCCATACAATGCGCACCACCCCGTGATGCTTTTTTCACTCCTACTAGTGAATGTAATGTAACACACACCCATACAATGCGCACCACCCCGTGATGTTTTTCTCACTCCTACTAGTGAATGTAATGTAACACACACCCATACAATGCGCACCACCCCGTGATGCTTTTCTCACTCCTACTAGTGAATGTAATGTAACACACACCCATACAATGCGCACCACCCCGTGATGCTTTTCTCACTGCTACTAGTGAATTTAATGTAACAAACACCATTACAATGCGCACCACCCCGTGATGTTTTTCTCACTCCTACTAGTGAATGTAATGTAACACACACCCATACAATGCGCACCACCCCGTGATGTTTTTCTCACTCCTACTAGTGAATGTAATGTAACACACACCCATACAATGCGCACCACCCCGTGATGTTTTTCTCACTCCTACTAGTGAATGTAATGTAACACACACCCATACAATGCGCACCACCCCGTGATGTTTTTCTCACTCCTACTAGTGAATCTAATGTAACACACACCCATACAATGCGCAACACCCCGTGATGTTTTTCTCACTCCTACTAGTGAATCTAATGTAACACACACCCATACAATGCGCACCACCCCGTGATGTTTTTCTCACTCCTACTAGTGAATGTAACGTAACACACACCCATACAATGGGCACCACCCCGTGATGTTTTTCTCACTCCTACTAGTGAATCTAATGTAACACACACCCATACAATGCGCACCACCCCGTGATGTTTTTCTCACTCCTAATAGTGAATGTAATGTAACACACACCCATACAATGCGCACCACCCCGTTATGTTTTTCTCACTCCTACTAGTGAATGTAATGTAACACACACCCATACAATGGGCACCACCCCGTGATGTTTTTCTCACTCCTACTGGTGAATCTAAAGTAACACACACCCATTCAATGCGCACCACACCGTGATGTTTTTCTCACACCTACTGGTGAATGTAATGTAACACACACCCATACAATGCGCACCACCCCGTGATGTTTTTCTCACTCCTACTAGTGAATGTAATGTAACACACACCCATACAATGCGCACCACCCCGTGATGTTTTTCTCACTCCTACTAATGAATGTAATGTAACACACACCCATACAATGCGCACCACCCCGTGATATTTTTCTCACTCCTACTAGTGAATCTAATGTAACACACACCCATACAATGTGCACCACCCCGTGATGTTTTTCTCACTCCTACTAGTGAATGTAATGTAACACACACCCATACAATGCGCAGCACCGCGTGATGTTTTTCTCACTCCTACTAGTGAATGTAATGTAACACACACCCATACAATGCGCACCACCCCGTGATGTTTTTCTCACTCCTACTGGTGAATCTAAAGTAACACACACCCATTCAATGCGCACCACACCGTGATGTTTTTCTCACACCTACTGGTGAATGTAATGTAACACACACCCATACAATGCGCACCACCCCGTGATGTTTTTCTCACTCCTACTAGTGAATGTAATGTAACACACACCCATACAATGCGCACCACCCCGTGATGTTTTTCTCACTCCTACTAATGAATGTAATGTAACACACACCCATACAATGCGCACCACCCCGTGATGTTTTTCTCACTCCTACTAGTGAATGTAATGTAACACACACCCATACATTGCGCACCACCCCGTGATGTTTTTCTCACTCCTACTAGTGAATGTAATGTAACACACACCCATACAATGCGCACCACCCCGTGATGTTTTTCTCACTCCTACTAGTGAATGTAATGTAACACACACCCATACAATGGGCACCACCCCGTGATGTTTTTCTCACTCCTACTAGTGAATGTAATGTAACACACACCCATACAATGGGCACCACCCCGTGATGTTTTTCTCACTCCTACTAGTGAATCTAATGTAACACACACCCATACAATGCGCACCACCCCGTGATGTTTTTCTCACTCCTACTAGTGAATCTAAAGTAACACACACCCATTCAATGCGCACCACCCCGTGATGTTTTTCTCACTCCTACTACTGAATGTAATGTAACACACACCCATACAATGCGCACCACCCCGTGATGTTTTTCTCACTCCTACTAGTGAATGTAATGTAACACACACCCATACAATGGGCACCACCCCGTGATGTTTTTCTCACTCCTACTAGTGAATATAAAGTAACACACACCCATTCAATGCGCACCACCCCGTGATGTTTTTCTCACTCCTACTACTGAATGTAATGTAACACACACCCATACAATGCGCACCACCGCGTGATGTTTTTCTCACTCCTACTAGTGAATGTAATGTAACACACACCCATACAATGCGCACCACCGCGTGATGTTTTTCTCACTCCTACTAGTGAATATAATGTAACACACACCCATACAATGCGCACCACCCCGTGATGTTTTTCTCACTCCTACTGGTGAATCTAAAGTAACACACACCCATTCAATGCGCACCACCCCGTGATGTTTTTCTCACTCCTACTGGTGAATGTAATGTAACACACACCCATACAATGCGCACCACCCCGTGATGTTTTTCTCACTCCTACTAGTGAATGTAATGTAACACACACCCATACAATGCGCACCACCCCGTGATGTTTTTCTCACTCCTACTACTGAATCTAATGTAACACACACCCATACAATGCGCACCACCCCGTGATGTATTTCTCACTCCTACTAGTGAATCTAATGTAACACACACCCATACAATGCGCACCACCCCGTGATGTTTTTCTCACTCCTACTAGTGAATGTAATGTAACACACACCCATACATTGTGCACCACCCCGTGATGTTTTTCTCACTCCTACTAGTGAATGTAATGTAACACACACCCATACAATGCGAAACACCCCGTGATGTTTTTCTCACTCCTACTAGTGAATGTAATGTAACGCACACCCATACAATGGGCAGCACCCCGTGATGTTTTTCTCACTCCTAATAGTGAATGTAATGTAACACACACCCATACAATGGGCACCACCCCGTGATGTTTTTCTCACTCCTACTAGTGAATCTAATGTAACACACACCCATACAATGCACACCACCCCTTGATGTTTTTCTCACTCCTACTAGTGAATCTAAAGTAACACACACCCATTCAATGCGCACCACCCCGTGATGTTTTTCTCACTCCTACTAGTGAATGTAATGTAACACACACCCATATAATGCGCACCACCCCGTGATGTTTTTCTCACTCCTACTAGTGAATGTAATGTAACACACACGCATACAATGCGCACCACCCCGTGATGCTTTTCTCACTCCTACTAGTGAATGTAATGTAACACACACCCATACAATGCGCACCACCCCGTGATGCTTTTCTCACTCCTACTAGTGAATGTAATGTAACACACACCCATACAATGCGCACCACCCCGTGATGCTTTTCTCACTCCTACTAGTGAATGTAATGTAACACACACCCATACAATGCGCACCACCCCGTGATGCTTTTCTCACTCCTACTAGTGAATGTAATGTAACACACACCCATACAATGCGCACCACCCCGTGATGTTTTTCTCACTCCTACTAGTGAATGTAATGTAACACACACCCATACAATGCGCACCACCGCGTGATGTTTTTCTCACTCCTACTAGTGAATGTAATGTAACACACACCCATACAATGCGCACCACCCCGTGATGTTTTTCTCACTCCTACTAGTGAATGTAATGTAACACACACCCATACCATGCGCACCACCCGTGATGTTTTTCTCACTCCTACTAGTGAATGTAATGTAACACACACCCATACAATGCGCACCACCCCGTGATGTTTTTCTCACTCCTGCTAGTGAATCTAATGTAACACACACCCATACAATGCGCACCACCCCGTGATGTTTTTCTCACTCCTACTAGTGAATGTAATGTAACACACACCCATACAATGCGCGCCACCCCGTGATGTTTTTCTCACTCCTACTAGTGAATGTAATGTAACCACACCCATACAATGCGCACCACCCCGTGATGCTTTTCTCACTCCTACTAGTGAATGTAATGTAACACACACCCATACAATGCGCAACACCCCGTGATGCTTTTCTCACTCCTACTAGTGAATGTAATGTAACACACACCCATACAATGCGCACCACCCCGTGATGCTTTTCTCACTCCTACTAGTGAATGTAATGTAACACACACCCATACAATGCGCACCACCCCGTGATGTTTTTCTCACTCCTACTAGTGAATCTAAAGTAACACACACCCATACAATGCGCACCACCCCGTGATGTTTTTCTCACTCCTACTAGTGAATGTAATGTAACACACACCCATACAATGCGCACCACCCCGTGATGTTTTTCTCACTCCTACTAGTGAATGTAATGTAACACACACCCATACAATGCGCACCACCCCGTGATGTTTTTCTCACTCCTACTAGTGAATGTAATGTAACACACACCCATACAATGCGCACCACCCCGTGATGTTTTTCTCACTCCTACTAGTGAATGTAATGTAACACACACCCATACAATGCGCACCATCCCGTGATGTTTTTCTCACTCCTACTAGTGAATGTAATGTAACACACACCCATAAAATGCGCACCACACCGTGATGTTTTTCTCACTCCTACTAGTGAATGTAAAGTAACACACACCCATTCAATGCGCACCACCCCGTGATGTTTTTCTCACTCCTACTAGTGAATCTAATGTAACACACACCCATACAATGCGCACCACCCCGTGATGTTTTTCTCACTCCTACTAGTGAATGTAATGTAACACACACCCATACAATGCGCACCACCCCGTGATGTTTTTCTCACTCCTACTAGTGAATGTAATGTAACACACACCCATACAATGCGCACCACCCCGTGATGTTTTTCTCACTCCTACTAGTGAATGTAATGTAACACACACCCATACAATGCGCACCACCCCGTGATGTTTTTCTCACTCCTACTAGTGAATGTAATGTAACACACACCCATACAATGCGCACCACCCCGTGATGCTTTTCTCACTCCTACTAGTGAATGTAATGTAACACACACCCATACAATGCGCACCACCCGGTGATGCTTTTCTCACTCCTACTAGTGAATGTAATGTAACACACACCCATACAATGCGCACCACCCCGTGATGCTTTTCTCACTCCTTCTAGTGAATGTAATGTAACACACACCCATACAATGCGCACCACCCCGTGATGTTTTTCTCACTCCTACTGGTGAATGTAATGTAACACACACCCATACAATGCGCACCACCCCGTGATGTTTTTCTCACTCCTACTGGTGAATGTAATGTAACACACACCCATACAATGCGCACCACCCCGTGATGTTTTTCTCACTCCTACTGGTGAATGTAATGTAACACACACCCATACAATGCGCACCACCCCGTGATGTTTTTCTCACTCCTACTGGTGAATCTAAAGTAACACACACCCATTCAATGCGCACCACCCCGTGATGTTTTCATCACTCCTACTGGTGAATGTAATGTAACACACACCCATACAATGCGCACCACCCCGTGATGTTTTTCTCACTCCTACTAGTGAATGTAATGTAACACACACCCATACAATGCGCACCACCCCGTGATGCTTTTCTCACTCCTACTAGTGAATGTAATGTAACACACACCCATACAATGCGCACCACCCCGTGATGCTTTTCTCACTCCTACTAGTGAATGTAATGTAACACACACCCATACAATGCGCACCACCCCGTGATGATTTTCTCACTCCTACTAGTGAATGTAATATAACACACACCCATACAATGCGCACCACCACGTGATGCTTTTCTCACTCCAACTAGTGAATGTAATGTAACAAACACCCATACAATGCGCACCACCCCGTGATGCTTTTCTCACTCCTACTAGTGAATCTAAAGTAACACACACCCATTCAATGCGCACCACCCCGTGATGTTTTTCTCACTCCTACTAGTGAATGTAATGTAACACACACCCATACAATGCGCACCACCCCGTGATGTTTTTCTCACTCCTACTAGTGAATGTAATGTAACACACACCCATACAATGCGCACCACCCCGTGATGTTTTTCTCACTCCTACTAGTGAATGTAATGTAACACACACCCATACAATGCGCACCACCCCGTGATGCTTTTCTCACTCCTACTAGTGAATGTAATGTAACACACACCCATACAATGCGCACCACCCCGTGATGCTTTTCTCACTCCTTCTAGTGAATGTAATGTAACACACACCCATACAATGCGCACCACCCCGTGATGTTTTTCTCACTCCTACTGGTGAATGTAATGTAACACACACCCATACAATGCGCACCACCCCGTGATGTTTTTCTCACTCCTACTGGTGAATGTAATGTAACACACACCCATACAATGCGCACCACCCCGTGATGTTTTTCTCACTCCTACTGGTGAATGTAATGTAACACACACCCATACAATGCGCACCACCCTGTGATGTTTTTCTCACTCCTACTGGTGAATCTAAAGTAACACACACCCATTCAATGCGCACCACCCCGTGATGTTTTCATCACTCCTACTGGTGAATGTAATGTAACACACACCCATACAATGCGCACCACCCCGTGATGTTTTTCTCACTCCTACTAGTGAATGTAATGTAACACACACCCATACAATGCGCACCACCCCGTGATGCTTTTCTCACTCCTACTAGTGAATGTAATGTAACACACACCCATACAATGCGCACCACCCCGTGATGCTTTTCTCACTCCTACTAGTGAATGTAATGTAACACACACCCATACAATGCGCACCACCCCGTGATGCTTTTCTCACTCCTACTAGTGAATGTAATGTAACACACACCCATACAATGCGCACCACCACGTGATGCTTTTCTCACTCCAACTAGTGAATGTAATGTAACAAACACCCATACAATGCGCACCACCCCGTGATGCTTTTCTCACTCCTACTAGTGAATGTAATGTAACACACACCCATACAATGCGCACCACCCCGTGATGTTTTTCTCACTCCTACTAGTGAATGTAATGTAACACACACCCATACAATGCGCACCACCCCGTGATGCTTTTCTCACTCCTACTAGTGAATGTAATGTAACACACACCCATACAATGCGCACCACCCCGTGATGCTTTTCTCACTCCTACTAGTGAATGTAATGTAACACACACCCATACAATGCGCACCACCCCGTGATGCTTTTCTCACTCCTTCTAGTGAATGTAATGTAACACACACCCATACAATGCGCACCACCCCGTGATGTTTTTCTCACTCCTACTGGTGAATGTAATGTAACACACACCCATACAATGCGCACCACCCCGTGATGTTTTTCTCACTCCTACTGGTGAATGTAATGTAACACACACCCATACAATGCGCACCACCCCGTGATGTTTTTCTCACTCCTACTGGTGAATGTAATGTAACACACACCCATACAATGCGCACCACCCCGTGATGTTTTTCTCACTCCTACTGGTGAATCTAAAGTAACACACACCCATTCAATGCGCACCACCCCGTGATGTTTTCATCACTCCTACTGGTGAATGTAATGTAACACACACCCATACAATGCGCACCACCCCGTGATGTTTTTCTCACTCCTACTAGTGAATGTAATGTAACACACACCCATACAATGCGCACCACCCCGTGATGCTTTTCTCACTCCTACTAGTGAATGTAATGTAACACACACCCATACAATGCGCACCACCCCGTGATGCTTTTCTCACTCCTACTAGTGAATGTAATGTAACACACACCCATACAATGCGCACCACCCCGTGATGCTTTTCTCACTCCTACTAGTGAATGTAATGTAACACACACCCATACAATGCGCACCACCACGTGATGCTTTTCTCACTCCAACTAGTGAATGTAATGTAACAAACACCCATACAATGCGCACCACCCCGTGATGCTTTTCTCACTCCTACTAGTGAATGTAATGTAACACACACCCATACAATGCGCACCACCCCGTGATGCTTTTCTCACTCCTACTAGTGAATGTAATGTAACACACACCCATACAATGCGCACAACCCCGTGATGCTTTTCTCACTCCTACTAGTGAATGTAATGTAACACACACCCATACAATGCGCACCACCCCGTGATGTTTTTCTCACTCCTACTAGTGAATGTAATGTAACACACACCCATACAATGCGCACCACACCGTGATGTTTTTCTCACTCCTACTAGTGAATGTAATGTAACACACACCCATACAATGCGCACCACCCCGTGATGTTTTTCTCACTCCTACTAGTGAATGTAAAGTAACACACACCCATACAATGCGCACCACCCCGTGATGTTTTTCTCACTCCTACTAGTGAATGTAATGTAACACACACCCATACAATGCGCACCACCCCGTGATGTATTTCTCACTCCTACTAGTGAATGTAATGTAACACACACCCATACAATGCGCACCACCCCGTGATGCTTTTCTCACTCCTACTAGTGAATGTAATGTAACACAAACCCATACAATGCGCACCACCCCGTGATACTTTTCTCACTCCTACTAGTGAATGTAATGTAACACACACCCATACAATGCGCACCACCCCGTGATGCTTTTCTCACTCCTACTAGTGAATGTAATGTAACACACACCCATACAATGCGCACCACACCGTGATGCTTTTCTCACTCCTACTAGTGAATGTAATGTAACACACACCCATACAATGCGCACCACCCCGTGATGCTTTTCTCACTCCTACTAGTGAATGTAATGTAACACACACCCATACAATGCGCACCACCCCGTGATGTTTTTCTCACTCCTACTAGTGAATGTAATGTAACACACACCCATACAATGCGCACCACCCCGTGATGTTTTTCTCACTCCTACTAGTTAATGTAATGTAACACACACCCATACAATGCGCACCACCCCGTGATGTTTTTCTCACTCCTACTAGTGAATCTAAAGTAACACACACCCATTCAATGCGCACCACCCCGTGATGTTTTTCTCACTCCTACTAGTGAATGTAATGTAACACACACCCATACAATGCGCACCACCCCGTGATGTTTTTCTCACTCCTACTAGTGAATGTAATGTAACACACACCCATACAATGCGCACCACCCCGTGATGTTTTTCTCACTCCTACTAGTGAATGTAATGTAACACACACCCATACAATGCGCACCACCCCGTGATGTTTTTCTCACTCCTACTAGTGAATGTAATGTAACACACACCCATACAATGCGCACCACCCCGTGATGTTTTTCTCACTCCTACTAGTGAATGTAAAGTAACACACACCCATACAATGCGCACCACCCCGTGATGTTTTTCTCACTCCTACTAGTGAATGTAATGTAACACACACCCATACAATGCGCACCACCCCGTGATGTATTTCTCACTCCTACTAGTGAATGTAATGTAACACACACCCATACAATGCGCACCACCCCGTTATGCTTTTCTCACTCCTACTAGTGAATGTAATGTAACACACACCCATACAATGCGCACCACCCCGTGATGCTTTTCTCACTCATACTAGTGAATGTAATGTAACACACACCCATACAATGCGCACCACCCCGTGATGCTTTTCTCACTCCTACTAGTGAATGTAATGTAACACACACCCATACAATGCGCACCACACCGTGATGCTTTTCTCACTCCTACTAGTGAATGTAATGTAACACACACCCATACAATGCGCACCACCCCGTGATGCTTTTCTCACTCCTATTAGTGAATGTAATGTAACACACACCCATACAATGCGCACCACCCCGTGATGTTTTTCTCACTCCTACTAGTGAATGTAATGTAACACACACCCATACAATGCACACCACCCCGTGATGTTTTTCTCACTCCTACTAGTTAATGTAATGTAACACACACCCATACAATGCGCACCACCCCGTGATGTTTTTCTCACTCCTACTAGTGAATCTAAAGTAACACACACCCACTCAATGCGCACCACCCCGTGATGTTTTTCTCACTCCTACTAGTGAATGTAATGTAACACACACCCATACAATGCGCACCACCCCGTGATGTTTTTCTCACTCCTACTAGTGAATGTAATGTAACACACACCCATACAATGCGCACACCCCGTGATGTTTTTCTCACTCCTACTAGTGAATGTAATGTAACACACACCCATACAATGCGCACCACCCCGTGATGTTTTTCTCACTCCTACTAGTGAATGTAATGTAACACACACCCATACAATGCGCACCACCCCGTGATGTTTTTCTCACTCCTACTAGTGAATCTAATGTAACACACACCCATACAATGCGCACCACCCCGTGATGTTTTTCTCACTCCTACTAGTGAATCTAAAGTAACACACACCCATTCAATGCGCACCACCCCGTGATGTTTTTCTCACTCCTACTAGTGAATGTAATGTAACACACACCCATACAATGCGCACCAGCCCGTGATGTTTTTCTCACTCCTACTAGTGAATCTAAAGTAACACACACACATTCAATACGCACCACCCCGTGATGTTTTTTTCACTCCCTACTAGCGAATGTAATGTAACACACACCCATACAATGCGCACCACCCCGTGATGTTTTTCTCACTCCTACTAGTGAATGTAATGTAACACACACCCATACAATGCGCACCACCCCGTGATGTTTTTCTCACTCCTACTAGTGCATGTAATGTAACACACACCCATACAATGCGCACCACCCCGTGATGTTTTTCTCACTCCTACTAGTGAATGTAATGTAACACACACCCATACAATGCGCACAACCCCGTGATGTTTTTCTCACTCCTACTAGTGAATCTAAAGTAACACACACCCATTCAATGCGCACCACCCCGTGATGTTTTTCTCACTCCTATTAGTGAATCTAATGTAACACACACCCATACAATGCGCACCACCCCGTGATGTTTTTCTCACTCCTACTAGTGAATGTAATGTAACACACACCCATACAATGCGCACAACCCCGTGATGTTTTTCTCACTCCTACTAGTGAATGTAATGTAACACACACCCATACAATGCGCACCACCCCGTGATGTTTTTCTCACTCCTACTAGTGAATGTAATGTAAAACACACCCATACAATGCGCACCAACCCGTGATGTTTTTCTCACTCCTACTAGTGAATCTAATGTAACACACACCCATTCAATGCGCACCACCCCGTGATGTTTTTCTCACTCCTACTAGTGAATGTAATGTAACACACACCCATACAATGCGCACCACCCCGTGATGTTTTTCTCACTCCTACTAGTGAATGTAATGTAACACACACCCATACAATGCGCACCACCCCGTGATGTTTTTCTCACTCCTACTAGTGAATCTAATGTAACACACACCCATACAATGCGCACCACCCCGTGATGTTTTTCTCACTCCTACTAGTGAATCTAAAGTAACACACACCCATTCAATGCGCACCACCCCGTGATGTTTTTTTCACTCCTACTAGTGAATGTAATGTAACACACACCCATACAATGCGCACCACCCCGTGATGTTTTTCTCACTCCTACTAGTGAATGTAATGTAACACACACCCATACAATGCGCACCACCCCGTGATGTTTTTCTCACTCCTACTAGTGAATGTAATGTTACACACACCCATACAATGCGCACCAGCCCGTGATGTTTTTCTCACTCCTACTAGTGAATCTAAAGTAACACACACCCATTCAATACGCACCACCCCGTGATGTTTTTCTCACTCCTACTAGTGAATGTAATGTAACACACACCCATACAATGCGCACCACCCCGTGATGTTTTTCTCACTCCTACTAGTGAATGTAATGTAACACACACCCATACAATGCGCACCACCCCGTGATGTTTTTCTCACTCCTACTAGTGCATGTAATGTAACACACACCCATACAATGCGCACCACCCCGTGATGTTTTTCTCACTCCTACTAGTGAATGTAATGTAACACACACCATACAATGCGCACAACCCCGTGATGTTTTTCTCACTCCTACTAGTGAATCTAAAGTAACACACACCCATTCAATGCGCACCACCCCGTGATGTTTTTCTCACTCCTATTAGTGAATCTAATGTAACACACACCCATACAATGCGCACCACCCCGTGATGTTTTTCTCACTCCTACTAGTGAATGTAATGTAACACACACCCATACAATGCGCACAACCCCGTGATGTTTTTCTCACTCCTACTAGTGAATGTAATGTAACACACACCCATACAATGCGCACCACCCCGTGATGTTTTTCTCACTCCTACTAGTGAATGTAATGTAAAACACACCCATACAATGCGCACCAACCCGTGATGTTTTTCTCACTCCTACTAGTGAATCTAATGTAACACACACCCATACAATGCGCACCACCCCGTGATGTTTTTCTCACTCCTACTAGTGAATCTAATGTAACACACACCCATACAATGCGCACCACCCCGTGATGTTTTTCTCACTCCTACTAGTGAATGTAATGTAACACACACCCATACAATGCGCACCACCCCGGGATGTTTTTCTCACTCCTACTAGTGAATGTAATGTAACACACACCCATACAATGCGCACAACCCCGTGATGTTTTTCTCACTCCTGTAACACACACCCATACAATGCGCACCAACCCCGTGATGTTTTTCTCACTCCTACTAGTGAATGTAATGTAAACACACACCCATACAATGCGAATGTACACACACCCATACAATGCGCACACCCTGATGTTTTTCTCACTAGTGGTATGTAACACACACCCATACAATGCGCACCACCCCGTGAGTTTTTCTCACTCCTACTAGTGAATGTAATGTAACACACACCCATACAATGCGCACCACCCCGTGGATGTTTTTCTCACTCCTACCTAGTGAATGTAATGTAACACACACCCATACAATGCGCACCACCCCGTGATGTTTTTCTCACTCCTACTAGTGAATGTAATGTAACACACACCCATACAATGCGCACCACCCCGTGATTTTTTTCTCACTCCTACTAGTGAATGTAATGTAACACACACCCATACAATGCGCACCACCCCGTGATGCTTTTCTCACTCCTACTAGTGAATGTAATGTAACACACACCCATACAATGCGCACCACCCCGTGATGCTTTTCTCACTCCTACTAGTGAATGTAATGTAACACACACCCATACAATGCGCACCACCCCGTGATGCTTTTCTCACTCCTACTAGTGAATGTAATGTAACACACACCCATACAATGCGCACCACCCCGTGATGCTTTTCTCTCTCCTACTAGTGAATGTAATGTAACACACACCCATACAATGCGCACCACCCCGTGATGTTTTTCTCACTCCTACTAGTGAATGTAATGTAACACACACCCATACAATGCGCACCACCCCGTGATGTTTTTCTCACTCCTACTAGTGAATGTAATGTAACACACACCCATACAATGCGCACCACCCCGTGATGTTTTTCTCACTCCTACTAGTGAATGTAATGTAACACACACCCATACAATGCGCACCACCCCGTGATGTTTTCTCACTCCTACTAGTGAATGTAAAGTAACACACACCCATACAATGCGCACCACCCCGTGATGTTTTTCTCACTCCTACTAGTGAATGTAGTGTAACACACACCCATACAATGCGCACCACCCCGTGATGCTTTTCTCACTCCTACTAGTGAATGTAATGTAACACACACCCATACAATGCGCACCACCCCGTGATGCTTTTCTCACTCCTACTATTGAATGTAATGTAACACACACCCATACAATGCGCACCACCCCGTGATGCTTTTCTCACTCCTACTAGTGAATGTAATGTAACACACACCCATACAATGCGCACCACCCCGTGATGCTTTTCTCACTCCTACTAGTGAATGTAATGTAACACACACCCATACAATGCGCACCACCCCGTGATGTTTTTCTCACTCCTACTAGTGAATGTAATGTAACACACACCCATACAATGCGCACCACCCCGTGATGTTTTTCTCACTCCTACTAGTGAATGTAATGTAACACACACCCATACAATGCGCACCACCCCGTGATGTTTTTCTCACTCCTACTAGTGAATGTAATGTAACACACACCCATACAATGCGCACCACCCCGTGATGTTTATCTCACTCCTACTAGTGAATGTAATGTAACACACACCCATACAATGCGCACCACCCCGTGATGTTTTTCTCACTCCTACTAGTGAATGTAATGTAACACACACCCATACAATGTGCACCACCCCGTGATGTTTTTCTCACTCCTACTAGTGAATCTAAAGTAACACACACCCATTCAATGCGCACCACCCAGTGATGTTTTTCTCACTCCTACTAGTGAATGTAATGTAACACACACCCATACAATGCGCACCACCCCGTGATGTTTTTCTCACTCCTACTAGTGAATGTAATGTAACACACACCCATACAATGCGCACCACCCCGTGATGTTTTTCTCACTCCTACTAGTGAATGTAATGTAACACACACCCATACAATGCGCACCACCCCGTGATGTTTTTCTCACTCCTACTAGTGAATCTAAAGTAACACACACCCATTCAATACGCACCACCCCGTGATGTTTTTCTCACTCCTACTAGTGAATGTAATGTAACACACACCCATACAATGCGCACCACCCCGTGATGTTTTTCTCACTCCTACTGGTGAATGTAATGTAACACACACCCATACAATGCCCACCACCCCGTGATATTTTTCTCACTCCTACTGGTGAATGTAATGTAACACACACCCATACAATGCGCACCACCCCGTGATGTTTTTCTCACTCCTACTGGTGAATGTAATGTAACACACACCCATACAATGCGCACCACCCCGTGATGTTTTGCTCACTCCTACTAGTGAATGTAATGTAACACACACCCATACAATGCGCACCACCCCGTGATGTTTTCCTCACTCCTACTAGTGAATGTAATGTAACACACACCCATACAATGCGCACCACCCCGTGATGTTTTTCTCACTCCTACTAGTGAATGTAATGTAACACACACCCATACAATGCGCACCACCCCGTGATGTTTTTCTCACTCCTACTCGTGAATGTAATGTAACACACACCCATACAATGCGCACCACCCCGTGATGTTTTTCTCACTCCTGCTAGTGAATGTAATGTAACACACACCCATACAATGCTCACCACCCCGTGATGTTTTTCTCACTCCTGCTAGTGAATGTAATGTAACACACACCCATACAATGCGCACCACCCCGTGATGTTTTTCTCACTCCTACTAGTGAATGTAATGTAACACACACCCATACAATGGGCACCACCCCGTGATTTTTTTCTCACTCCTACTAGTGAATGTAATGTAACACACACCCATACAATGCGCACAACCCCGTGATGTTTTTCTCACTCCTACTAGTGAATGTAATGTAACACACACCCATACAATGCGCACCACCCCGTGATGTTTTTCTCACTCCTACTACTGTATGTAATGTAACACACACCCATACAATGCGCACCACCCCGTGATGTTTTTCTCACTCCTACTAGTGAATGTAATGTAACACACACCCATACAATGCGCACCACCCCGTGATGTTTTTCTCACTCCTACTAGTGAATGTAATGTAACACACACCCATACAATGCGCACCACCCCGTGATGTTTTTCTCACTCCTACTAGTGAATGTAATGTAACACACACCCATACAATGCGCACCACCCCGTGATGTTTTTCTCACTCCTACTAGTGAATGTAATGTAACACACACCCATACAATGCGCACAACCCCGTGATGTTTTTCTCACTCCTACTAGTGAATGTAATGTAACACACACCCATACAATGCGCACCACCCCGTGATGTTTTTCTCACTCCTACTACTGAATGTAATGTAACACACACCCATACAATGCGCACCACCCCGTGATGTTTTTCTCACTCCTACTAGTGAATGTAATGTAACACACACCCATACAATGCGCACCACCCCGTGATGTTTTTCTCACTCCTACTAGTGAATGTAATGTAACACACACCCATACAATGCGCACCACCCCGTGATGTTTTTCTCACTCCTACTAGTGAATGTAATGTAACACACACCCATACAATGCGCACCACCCCGTGATGTTTTTCTCACTCCTACTAGTGAATGTAATGTAACACACACCCATACAATGCGCACAACCCCGTGATGTTTTTCTCACTCCTACTAGTGAATGTAATGTAACACACACCCATACAATGCGCACCACCCCGTGATGTTTTTCTCACTCCTACTAGTGAATGTAATGTAAAACACACCCATACAATGCGCACCACCCCGTGATGTTTTTCTCACTCCTACTAGTGAATGTAATGTAACACACACCCATACAATGCGCACCACCCCGTGATGTTTTTCTCACTCCTACTAGTGAATGTAATGTAACACACACCCATACAATGCGCACCACCCCGTGATGTTTTTCTCACTCCTACTAGTGAATCTAATGTAACACACACCCATACAATGCGCACCACCCCGTGATGTTTTTCTCACTCCTACTAGTGAATCTAAAGTAACACACACCCATTCAATGCGCACCACCCCGTGATGTTTTTTCACTCCTACTAGTGAATGTAATGTAACACACACCCATACAATGCGCACCACCCCGTGATGTTTTTCTCACTCCTACTAGTGAATGTAATGTAACACACACCCATACAATGCGCACCACCCCGTGATGTTTTTCTCACTCCTACTAGTGAATGTAATGTAACACACACCCATACAATGCGCACCAGCCCGTGATGTTTTTCTCACTCCTACTAGTGAATCTAAAGTAACACACACCCATTCAATACGCACCACCCCGTGATGTTTTTCTCACTCCTACTAGTGAATGTAATGTAACACACACCCATACAATGCGCACCACCCCGTGATGTTTTTCTCACTCCTACTAGTGAATGTAATGTAACACACACCCATACAATGCGCACCACCCCGTGATGTTTTTCTCACTCCTACTAGTGCATGTAATGTAACACACACCCATACAATGCGCACCACCCCGTGATGTTTTTCTCACTCCTACTAGTGAATGTAATGTAACACACACCCATACAATGCGCACAACCCCGTGATGTTTTTCTCACTCCTACTAGTGAATCTAAAGTAACACACACCCATTCAATGCGCACCACCCCGTGATGTTTTTCTCACTCCTATTAGTGAATCTAATGTAACACACACCCATACAATGCGCACCACCCCGTGATGTTTTTCTCACTCCTACTAGTGAATGTAATGTAACACACACCCATACAATGCGCACAACCCCGTGATGTTTTTCTCACTCCTACTAGTGAATGTAATGTAACACACACCCATACAATGCGCACCACCCCGTGATGTTTTTCTCACTCCTACTAGTGAATGTAATGTAAAACACACCCATACAATGCGCACCAACCCGTGATGTTTTTCTCACTCCTACTAGTGAATTTAATGTAACACACACCCATACAATGCGCACCACCCCGTGATGTTTTTCTCACTCCTACTAGTGAATCTAATGTAACACACACCCATACAATGCGCACCACCCTGTGATGTTTTTCTCACTCCTACTAGTG
This sequence comes from Cavia porcellus, assembly GCF_034190915.1. Lineage (NCBI taxonomy): Eukaryota > Metazoa > Chordata > Mammalia > Rodentia > Caviidae > Cavia > Cavia porcellus. The sequence continues at coordinate 35,479 of NW_026947901.1, read as the reverse complement.
AATGTAATGTAACACACACCCATACAATGCGCACCACCCCGTGATGTTTTTCTCACTCCTACTAGTGAATGTAATGTAACACACACCCATACAATGCGCACAACCCCGTGATGTTTTTCTCACTCCTACTAGTGAATGTAATGTAACACACACCCATACAATGCGCACCACCCCGTGATGTTTTTCTCACTCCTACTAGTGAATGTAATGTAACACACACCCATACAATGCGCACCACCCCGTGATGTTTTTCTCACTCCTACTAGTGAATCTAAAGTAACACACACCCATTCAATGCGCACCACCCCGTGATGTTTTTCTCACTCCTACTAGTGAATGTAATGTAACACACACCCATACAATGCGCACCACCCCGTGATGTTTTTCTCACTCCTACTAGTGAATGTAATGTAACACACACCCATACAATGCGCACCACCCCGTGATGTTTTTCTCACTCCTACTAGTGAATGTAATGTAACACACACCCATACAATGCGCACCACCCCGTGATTTTTTTCTCACTCCTACTAGTGAATGTAATGTAACACACACCCATACAATGCGCACCACCCCGTGATGCTTTTCTCACTCCTACTAGTGAATGTAATGTAACACACACCCATACAATGCGCACCACCCCGTGATGCTTTTCTCACTCCTACTAGTGAATGTAATGTAACACACACCCATACAATGCGCACCACCCCGTGATGCTTTTCTCACTCCTACTAGTGAATGTAATGTAACACACACCCATACAATGCGCACCACCCCGTGATGTTTTTCTCACTCCTACTAGTGAATGTAATGTAACACACACCCATACAATGCGCACCACCCCGTGATGTTTTTCTCACTCCTACTAGTGAATGTAATGTAACACACACCCATACAATGCGCACCACCCCGTGATGTTTTTCTCACTCCTACTAGTGAATGTAATGTAACACACACCCATACAATGCGCACCACCCCGTGATGTTTTTCTCACTCCTACTAGTGAATGTAAAGTAACACACACCCATACAATGCGCACCACCCCGTGATGTTTTTCTCACTCCTACTAGTGAATGTAATGTAACACACACCCATACAATGCGCACCACCCGTGATGTTTTTCTCACTCCTACTAGTGAATGTAGTGTAACACACACCCATACAATGCGCACCACCCTGTGATGCTTTTCTCACTCCTACTAGTGAATGTAATGTAACACACACCCATACAATGCGCACCACCCCGTGATGCTTTTCTCACTCCTACTAGTGAATGTAATGTAACACACACCCATACAATGCGCACCACCCCGTGATGCTTTTCTCACTCCTACTAGTGAATGTATGTAACACACACCCATACAATGCGCACCACCCCGTGATGCTTTTCTCACTCCTACTAGTGAATGTAATGTAACACACACCCATACAATGCGCACCACCCCGTGATGTTTTTCTCACTCCTACTAGTGAATGTAATGTAACACACACCCATACAATGCGCACCACCCCGTGATGTTTTTCTCACTCCTACTAGTGAATGTAATGTAACACACACCCATACAATGCGCACCACCCCGTGATGTTTTTCTCACTCCTACTAGTGAATGTAATGTAACACACACCCATACAATGCGCACCACCCCGTGATGTTTTTCTCACTCCTACTAGTGAATGTAATGTAACACACACCCATACAATGCGCACCACCCCGTGATGTTTTTCTCACTCCTACTAGTGAATGTAATGTAACACACACCCATACAATGCGCACCACCCCGTGATGTTTTTCTCACTCCTACTAGTGAATCTAAAGTAACACACACCCATTCAATGCGCACCACCCAGTGATGTTTTTCTCACTCCTACTAGTGAATGTAATGTAACACACACCCATACAATGCGCACCACCCCGTGATGTTTTTCTCACTCCTACTAGTGAATGTAATGTAACACACACCCATACAATGCGCACCACCCCGTGATGTTTTTCTCACTCCTACTAGTGAATGTAATGTAACACACACCCATACAATGCGCACCACCCCGTGATGTTTTTCTCACTCCTACTAGTGAATCTAAAGTAACACACACCCATTCAATACGCACCACCCCGTGATGTTTTTCTCACTCCTACTAGTGAATGTAATGTAACACACACCCATACAATGCGCACCACCCCGTGATGTTTTTCTCACTCCTACTGGTGAATGTAATGTAACACACCCATACAATGCCCACCACCCCGTGATGTTTTTCTCACTCCTACTGGTGAATGTAATGTAACACACACCCATACAATGCGCACCACCCCGTGATGTTTTTCTCACTCCTACTGGTGAATGTAATGTAACACACACCAATACAATGCGCACCACCCCGTGATGTTTTGCTCACTCCTACTAGTGAATGTAATGTAACACACACCCATACAATGCGCACCACCCCGTGATGTTTTCCTCACTCCTACTAGTGAATGTAATGTAACACACACCCATACAATGCGCACCACCCCGTGATGTTTTTCTCACTCCTACTAGTGAATGTAATGTAACACACACCCATACAATGCGCACCACCCCGTGATGTTTTTCTCACTCCTACTAGTGAATGTAATGTAACACACACCCATACAATGCGCACCACCCCGTGATGTTTTTCTCACTCCTGCTAGTGAATGTAATGTACACACACCCATACAATGCTCACCACCCCGTGATGTTTTTCTCACTCCTGCTAGTGAATGTAATGTAACACACACCCATACAATGCGCACCACCCCGTGATGTTTTTCTCACTCCTACTAGTGAATGTAATGTAACACACACCCATACAAAGGGCACCACCCCGTGATTTTTTTCTCACTCCTACTAGTGAATGTAATGTAACACACACCCATACAATGCGCACAACCCCGTGATGTTTTTCTCACTCCTACTAGTGAATGTAATGTAACACACACCCATACAATGCGCACCACCCCGTGATGTTTTTCTCACTCCTACTACTGAATGTAATGTAACACACACCCATACAATGCGCACCACCCCGTGATGTTTTTCTCACTCCTACTAGTGAATGTAATGTAACACACACCCATACAATGCGCACCACCCCGTGATGTTTTTCTCACTCCTACTAGTGAATGTAATGTAACACACACCCATACAATGCGCACCACCCGTGATGTTTTTCTCACTCCTACTAGTGAATGTAATGTAACACACACCCATACAATGCGCACCACCCCGTGATGTTTTTCTCACTCCTACTAGTGAATGTAATGTAACACACACCCATACAATGCGCACAACCCCGTGATGTTTTTCTCACTCCTACTAGTGAATGTAATGTAACACACACCCATACAATGCGCACCACCCCGTGATGTTTTCTCACTCCTACTAGTGAATGTAATGTAAAACACACCCATACAATGCGCACCACCCCGTGATGTTTTTCTCACTCCTACTAGTGAATGTAATGTAACACACACCCATACAATGCGCACCACCCCGTGATGTTTTTCTCACTCCTACTAGTGAATGTAATGTAACACACACCCATACAATGCGCACCACCCCGTGATGTTTTTCTCACTCCTACTAGTGAATCTAATGTAACACACACCCATACAATGCGCACCACCCCGTGATGTTTTTCTCACTCCAATCTAAGTAACACAACCCATTCATGCGCACCCCCCGTGATGTTTTTTTCACTCCTACTAGTGAATGTAATGTAACACACACCCATACAATGCGCACCACCCCGTGATGTTTTTCTCACTCCTACTAGTGAATGTAATGTAACACACACCCATACAATGCGCACCACCCCGTGATGTTTTTCTCACTCCTACTAGTGAATGTAATGTAACACACACCCATACAATGCGCACCAGCCCGTGATGTTTTTCTCACTCCTACTAGTGAATCTAAAGTAACACACACCCATTCAATACGCACCACCCCGTGATGTTTTTCTCACTCCTACTAGTGAATGTAATGTAACACACACCCATACAATGCGCACCACCCCGTGATGTTTTTCTCACTCCTACTAGTGAATGTAATGTAACACACACCCATACAATGCGCACCACCCCGTGATGTTTTTCTCACTCCTACTAGTGCATGTAATGTAACACACACCCATACAATGCGCACCACCCCGTGATGTTTTTCTCACTCCTACTAGTGAATGTAATGTAACACACACCCATACAATGCGCACAACCCCGTGATGTTTTTCTCACTCCTACTAGTGAATCTAAGTAACACACACCCATCCAATGCGCACCACCCCGTGATGTTTTTCTCACTCCTACTAGTGAATGTAATGTAACACACACCCATACAATGCGCACCACCCCGTGATGTTTTTCTCACTCCTACTAGTGAATCTAAAGTAACACACACCCATTCAATGCGCACCACCCCGTGATGTTTTTCTCACTCCTACTAGTGAATGTAATGTAACACACACCCATACAATGCGCACCACCCCGTGATGTTTTTCTCACTCCTACTAGTGAATGTAATGTAACACACACCCATACAATGCGCACCACCCCGTGATGTTTTTCTCACTCCTACTAGTGAATCTAAAGTAACACACACCCATTCAATGCGCACCACCCCGTGATGTTTTTCTCACTCCTACTAGTGAATGTAATGTAACACACACCCATACAATGCGCACCACCCCGTGATGTTTTTCTCACTCCTACTAGTGAATGTAATGTAACACACACCCATACAATGCACACCACCCCGTGATGTTTTTCTCACTCCTACTAGTGAATCTAATGTAACACACACCCATACAATGCGCACCACCCCGTGATGTTTTTCTCACTCCTACTAGTGAATCTAAAGTAACACACACCCATTCAATGCGCACCACCCCGTGATGTTTTTTTCACTCCTACTAGTGAATGTAATGTAACACACACCCATACAATGCGCACCACCCCGTGATGTTTTTCTCACTCCTACTAGTGAATGTAATGTAACACACACCCATACAATGCGCACCACCCCGTGATGTTTTTCTCACTCCTACTAGTGAATGTAATGTAACACACACCCATACAATGCGCACCACCCCGTGATGTTTTTCTCACTCCTACTAGTGAATCTAAAGTAACACACACCCATTCAATGCGCACCACCCCGTGATGTTTTTCTCACTCCTACTAGTGAATGTAATGTAACACACACCCATACAATGCGCACCACCCCGTGATGTTTTTCTCACTCCTACTAGTGAATGTAATGTAACACACACCCACACAATGCGCACCACCCCGTGATGTTTTTCTCACTCCTACTAGTGCATGTAATGTAACACACACCCATACAATGCGCACCACCCCGTGATGTTTTTCTCACTCCTACTAGTGAATGTAATGTAACACACACCCATACAATGCGCACCACCCCGTGATGTTTTTCTCACTCCTACTAGTGAATGTAATGTAACACACACCCATACAATGCGCACAACCCCGTGATGTTTTTCTCACTCCTACTAGTGAATGTAATATAACACACACCCATACAATGCGCACCACCCCGTGATGTTTTTCTCACTCCTACTAGTGAATGTAATGTAACACACACCCATACAATGCGCACCACCCCGTGATGTTTTTCTCACTACTACTAGTGAATGTAATGTAACACACACCAATACAATGCGCACCACCCCGTGATGTTTTTCTCACTCCTACTAGTGAATGTAATGTAACACACACCCATACAATGCGCACAACCCCGTGATGCTTTTCTCACTCCTACTAGTGAATGTAATGTAACACACACCCATACAATGCGCACCACCCCGTGATGTTTTTCTCACTCCTACTAGTGAATGTAATGTAACACACACCCATACAATGCGCACCACCCCGTGATGTTTTTCTCAATCCTACTAGTGAATGTAATGTAAGACACACTCATACAATGCGCACCACCCCGTGATGTTTTTCTCACTCCTACTAGTGAATGTAATGTAACACACACCCATACAATGCGCACAACCACGTGATGTTTTTCTCACTCCTACTAGTGAATCTAAAGTAACACACACCCATTCAATGCGCACCACCCCGTGATGTTTTTCTCACTCCTACTAGTGAATGTAATGTAACACACACCCATACAATGCGCACAACCCCGTGATGTTTTTCTCACTCCTACTAGTGAATGTAATGTAACACACACCCATACAATGCGCACCACCCCGTGATGTTTTTCTCACTCCTACTAGTGAATCTAAAGTAACACACACCCATTCAATGCGCACCACCCCGTGATGTTTTTCTCACTCCTACTAGTGAATGTAATGTAACACACACCCATACAATGCGCACCACCCCGTGATGTTTTTCTCACTCCTACTAGTGAATGTAATGTAACACACACCCATACAATGCGCACCACCCCGTGATGTTTTTCTCACTCCTACTAGTGAATCTAAAGTAACACACACCCATTCAATGCGCACCACCCCGTGATGTTTTTCTCACTCCTACTAGTGAATGTAATGTAACACACACCCATACAATGCGCACCACCCCGTGATGTTTTTCTCACTCCTACTAGTGAATGTAATGTAACACACACCCATACAATGCGCACCACCCCGTGATGTTTTTCTCACTCCTACTAGTGCATGTAATGTAACACACACCCATACAATGCGCACCACCCCGTGATGTTTTTCTCACTCCTACTAGTGAATCTAAAGTAACACACCCATACAATGCGCACCACCCCGTGATGTTTTTCTCAGTCCTACTAGTGAATGTAATGTAACACACACCCATACAATGCGCACCACCCCGTGATGTTTTTCTCACTCCTACTAGTGAATGTAATGTAACACACACCCATACAATGCACAACACCCCGTGATGTTTTTCTCACTCCTACTAGTGAATCTAATGTAACACACACCCATACAATGCGCACCACCCCGTTATGTTTTTCTCACTCCTACTAGTGAATCTAAAGTAACACACACCCATTCAATGCGCACCACCCCGTGATGTTTTTTCACTCCTACTAGTGAATGTAATGTAACACACACCCATACAATGCGCACCACCCCGTGATGTTTTTCTCACTCCTACTAGTGAATGTAATGTAACACACACCCATACAATGCGCACCACCCCGTGATGTTTTTCTCACTCCTACTAGTGAATGTAATGTAACACACACCCATACAATGCGCACCACCCCGTGATGTTTTTCTCACTCCTACTAGTGAATCTAAAGTAACACACACCCATTCAATGCGCACCACCCCGTGATGTTTTTCTCACTCCTACTAGTGAATGTAATGTAACACACACCCATACAATGCGCACCACCCCGTGATGTTTTTCTCACTCCTACTAGTGCATGTAATGTAACACACACCCATACAATGCGCACCACCCCGTGATGTTTTTCTCACTCCTACTAGTGAATCTAAAGTAACACACACCCATTCAATGCGCACCACCCCGTGATGTTTTTCTCACTCCTACTAGTGAATGTAATGTAACACACACCCATACAATGCGCACCACCCCGTGATGTTTTTCTCACTCCTACTAGTGAATGTAATGTAACACACACCCATACAATTCGCACCACCCCGTGATGTTTTTCTCACTCCTACTAGTGAATGTAATGTAACACACACCCATACAATGCGCACAACCCCGTGATGTTTTTCTCACTCCTACTAGTGAATGTAATGTAACACACACCCATACAATGCACACCACCCCGTGATGTTTTTCTCACTCCTACTAGTGAATGTAATGTAAAACACACCCATACAATGCGCACCACCCCGTGATGTTTTTCTCACTCCTACTAGTGAATGTAATGTAACACACACCCATACAATGCGCACCACCCCGTGATGTTTTTCTCACTCCTACTAGTGAATGTAATGTAACAAACACCCATACAATGCACAACACCCCGTGATGTTTTTCTCACTCCTACTAGTGAATGTAATGTAACACACACCCATACAATGCGCACCACCCCGTGATGTTTTTCTCACTCCTACTAGTGAATGTAATGTAACACACACCCATACAATGCGCACCACCCCGTGATGTTTTTCTCACTCCTACTAGTGAATGTAATGTAACACACACCCATACAATGCGCACCACCCCGTGATGTTTTTCTCACTCCTACTAGTGAATCTAAAGTAACACACACCCATTCAATGCGCACCACCCCGTGATGTTTTTCTCACTCCTACTAGTGAATGTAATGTAACACACACCCATACAATGCGCACCACCCCGTGATGTTTTTCTCACTCCTACTAGTGAATGTAATGTAACACACACCCATACCATGCGCACCACCCCGTGATGTTTTTCTCACTCCTACTAGTGCATGTAATGTAACACACACCCATACAATGCGCACCACCCCGTGATGTTTTTGTCACTCCTACTAGTGAATGTAATGTAACACACACCCATACAATGCGCACAACCCCGTGATGTTTTTCTCACTCCTACTAGTGAATCTAAAGTAACACACACCCATTCAATGCGCACCACCCCGTGATGTTTTTCTCACTCCTACTAGTGAATGTAATGTAACACACACCCATACAATGCGCACCACCCCGTGATGTTTTTCTCACTCCTACTAGTGAATGTAATGTAACACACACCCATGCAATGCGCACAACCCCGTGATGTTTTTCTCACTCCTAGTAGTGAATGTAATGTAACACACACCCATACAATGCGCACCAGCCCGTGATGTTTTTCTCACTCCTACTAGTGAATCTAAAGTAACACACACCCATTCAATACGCACCACCCCGTGATGTTTTTCTCACTCCTACTAGTGAATGTAATGTAACACACACCCATACAATGCGCACCACCCCGTGATGTTTTTCTCACTCCTACTAGTGAATGTAATGTAACACACACCCATACAATGCGCACCACCCCGTGATGTTTTTCTCACTCCTACTAGTGCATGTAATGTAACACACACCCATACAATGCGCACCACCCCGTGATGTTTTTCTCACTCCTACTAGTGAATGTAATGTAACACACACCCATACAATGCGCACAACCCCGTGATGTTTTTCTCACTCCTACTAGTGAATCTAAAGTAACACACACCCATTCAATGCGCACCACCCCGTGATGTTTTTCTCACTCCTATTAGTGAATCTAATGTAACACACACCCATACAATGCGCACCACCCCGTGATGTTTTTCTCACTCCTACTAGTGAATGTAATGTAACACACACCCATACAATGCGCACAACCCCGTGATGTTTTTCTCACTCCTACTAGTGAATGTAATGTAACACACACCCATACAATGCGCACCACCCCGTGATGTTTTTCTCGCTCCTACTAGTGAATGTAATGTAAAACACACCCATACAATGCGCACCAACCCGTGATGTTTTTCTCACTCCTACTAGTGAATCTAATGTAACACACACCCATACAATGCGCACCACCCCGTGATGTTTTTCTCACTCCTACTAGTGAATCTAATGTAACACACACCCATAAAATGCGCACCACCCCGTGATGTTTTTCTCACTCCTACTAGTGAATGTAATGTAACACACACCCATACAATGCGCACCACCCCGTGATGTTTTTCTCACTCCTACTAGTGAATGTAATGTAACACACACCCATACAATGCGCACAACCCCGTGATGTTTTTCTCACTCCTACTAGTGAATTTAATGTAACACACACCCATACAATGCGCACCACCCCGTGATGTTTTTCTCACTCCTACTAGTGAATGTAATGTAACACACACCCATACAATGCGCACCACCCCGTGATGTTTTTCTCACTCCTACTAGTGAATCTAAAGTAACACACACCCATTCAATGCGCACCACCCCGTGATGTTTTTCTCACTCCTACTAGTGAATGTAATGTAACACACACCCATACAATGCGCACCACCCCGTGATGTTTTTCTCACTCCTACTAGTGAATGTAATGTAACACACACCCATACAATGCGCACCACCCCGTGATTTTTTTCTCACTCCTACTAGTGAATGTAATGTAACACACACCCATACAATGCGCACAAACCCGTGATGTTTTTCTCACTCCTACTAGTGAATGTAATGTAACACACACCCATACAATGCGCACCACCCCGTGATGTTTTTCTCACTCCTACTAGTGAATGTAATGTAAAACACACCCATACAATGCGCACCACCCCGTGATGTTTTTCTCACTCCTACTAGTGAATGTAATGTAACACACACCCATACAATGCGCACCACCCCGTGATGTTTTTCTCACTCCTACTAGTGAATGTAATGTAACACACACCCATACAATGCGCACCACCCCGTGATGTTTTTCTCACTCCTACTAGTGAATCTAATGTAACACACACCCATACAATGCGCACCACCCCGTGATGTTTTTCTCACTCCTACTAGTGAATCTAAAGTAACACACACCCATTCAATGCGCACCACCCCGTGATGTTTTTTTCACTCCTACTAGTGAATGTAATGTAACACACACCCATACAATGCGCACCACCCCGTGATGTTTTTCTCACTCCTACTAGTGAATGTAATGTAACACACACCCATACAATGCGCACCACCCCGTGATGTTTTTCTCACTCCTACTAGTGAATGTAATGTAACACACACCCATACAATGCGCACCACCCCGTGATGTTTTTCTCACTCCTACTAGTGAATCTAAAGTAACACACACCCATTCAATGCGCACCACCCCGTGATGTTTTTCTCACTCCTACTAGTGAATGTAATGTAACACACACCCATACAATGCGCACCACCCCGTGATGTTTTTCTCACTCCTACTAGTGAATGTAATGTAACACACACCCACACAATGCGCACCACCCCGTGATGTTTTTCTCACTCCTACTAGTGCATGTAATGTAACACACACCCATACAATGCGCACCACCCCGTGATGTTTTTCTCACTCCTACTAGTGAATGTAATGTAACACACACCCATACAATGCGCACCACCCCGTGATGTTTTTCTCACTCCTACTAGTGAATGTAATGTAACACACACCCATACAATGCGCACAACCCCGTGATGTTTTTCTCACTCCTACTAGTGAATGTAATGTAACACACACCCATACAATGCGCACCACCCCGTGATGTTTTTCTCACTCCTACTAGTGAATGTAATGTAACACACACCCATACAATGCGCACCACCCCGTGATGTTTTTCTCACTACTACTAGTGAATGTAATGTAACACACACCCATACAATGCGCACCACCCCGTTATGTTTTTCTCACTCCTACTAGTGAATGTAATGTAACACACACCCATACAATGCGCACAACCCCGTGATGCTTTTCTCACTCCTACTAGTGAATGTAATGTAACACACACCCATACAATGCGCACCACCCCGTGATGTTTTTCTCACTCCTACTAGTGAATGTAATGTAACACACACCCATACAATGCGCACCACCCCGTGATGTTTTTCTCAATCCTACTAGTGAATGTAATGTAAGACACACTCATACAATGCGCACCACCCCGTGATGTTTTTCTCACTCCTACTAGTGAATGTAATGTAACACACACCCATACAATGCGCACAACCACGTGATGTTTTTCTCACTCCTACTAGTGAATCTAAAGTAACACACACCCATTCAATGCGCACCACCCCGTGATGTTTTTCTCACTCCTACTAGTGAATGTAATGTAACACACACCCATACAATGCGCACAACCCCGTGATGTTTTTCTCACTCCTACTAGTGAATGTAATGTAACACACACCCATACAATGCGCACCACCCCGTGATGTTTTTCTCACTCCTACTAGTGAATCTAAAGTAACACACACCCATTCAATGCGCACCACCCCGTGATGTTTTTCTCACTCCTACTAGTGAATGTAATGTAACACACACCCATACAATGCGCACCACCCCGTGATGTTTTTCTCACTCCTACTAGTGAATGTAATGTAACACACACCCATACAATGCGCACCACCCCGTGATGTTTTTCTCACTCCTACTAGTGAATCTAAAGTAACACACACCCATTCAATGCGCACCACCCCGTGATGTTTTTCTCACTCCTACTAGTGAATGTAATGTAACACACACCCATACAATGCGCACCACCCCGTGATGTTTTTCTCACTCCTACTAGTGAATGTAATGTAACACACACCCATACAATGCGCACCACCCCGTGATGTTTTTCTCACTCCTACTAGTGCATGTAATGTAACACACACCCATACAATGCGCACCACCCCGTGATGTTTTTCTCACTCCTACTAGTGAATCTAAAGTAACACACACCCATTCAATGCGCACCACCCCGTGATGTTTTTCTCACTCCTACTAGTGAATGTAATGTAACACACACCCATACAATGCGCACCAACCCGTGATGTTTTTCTCACTCCTACTAGTGAATGTAATGTAACACACACCCATACAATGCGCACCACCCCGTGATGTTTTTCTCACTCCTACTAGTGAATCTAAAGTAACACACACCCATTCAATGCGCACCACCTCGTGATGTTTTTCTCACTCCTACTAGTGAATGTAATGTAACACACACCCATACAATGCGCACCACCCCGTGATGTTTTTCTCACTCCTACTAGTGAATGTAATGTAACACACACCCATACAATGCGCACCACCCCGTGATGTTTTTCTCACTCCTACTAGTGCATGTAATGTAACACACACCCATACAATGCGCACCACCCCGTGATGTTTTTCTCACTCCTACTAGTGAATGTAATGTAACACACACCCATACAATGCGCACAACCCCGTGATGTTTTTCTCACTCCTACTAGTGAATCTAAAGTAACACACACCCATTCAATGCGCACCACCCCGTGATGTTTTTCTCACTCCTACTACTGAATGTAATGTAACACACACCCATACAATGCGCACCACCCCGTGATGTTTCTCTCACTCCTACTAGTGAATGTAATGTAACACACACCCATGCAATGCGCACAACCCCGTGATGTTTTTCTCACTCCTAGTAGTGAATGTAATGTAACACACACCCATACAATGCACAACACCCCGTGATGTTTTTCTCACTCCTACTAGTGAATGTAATGTAACACACACCCATACAATGCACAACACCCCGTGATGTTTTTCTCACTCCTACTAGTGAATCTAATGTAACACACACCCATACAATGCGCACCACCCCGTTATGTTTTTCTCACTCCTACTAGTGAATCTAAAGTAACAAACACCCATTCAATGCGCACCACCCCGTGATGTTTTTTTCACTCCTACTAGTGAATGTAATGTAACACACACCCATACAATGCGCACCACCCCGTGATGTTTTTCTCACTCCTACTAGTGAATGTAATGTAACACACACCCATACAATGCGCACCACCCCGTGATGTTTTTCTCACTCCTACTAGTGAATGTAATGTAACACACACCCATACAATGCGCACCACCCCGTGATGTTTTTCTCACTCCTACTAGTGAATCTAAAGTAACACACACCCATTCAATGCGCACCACCCCGTGATGTTTTTCTCACTCCTACTAGTGAATGTAATGTAACACACACCCATACAATGCGCACCACCCCGTGATGTTTTTCTCACTCCTACTAGTGAATGTAATGTAACACACACCCATACAATGCGCACAACCCCGTGATGTTTTTCTCACTCCTACTAGTGAATGTAATGTAACACACACCCATACAATGCACACCACCCCGTGATGTTTTTCTCACTCCTACTAGTGAATGTAATGTAAAACACACCCATACAATGCGCACCACCCCGTGATGTTTTTCTCAGTCCTACTAGTGAATGTAATGTAACACACACCCATACAATGCGCACCACCCCGTGATGTTTTTCTCACTCCTACTAGTGAATGTAATGTAACACACACCCATACAATGCACAACACCCCGTGATGTTTTTCTCACTCCTACTAGTGAATCTAATGTAACACACACCCATACAATGCGCACCACCCCGTTATGTTTTTCTCACTCCTACTAGTGAATCTAAAGTAACACACACCCATTCAATGCGCACCACCCCGTGATGTTTTTCTCACTCCTACTAGTGAATGTAATGTAACACACACCCATACAATGCGCACAACCCCGTGATGTTTTTCTCACTCCTACTAGTGAATCTAAAGTAACACACACCCATTCAATGCGCACCACCCCGTGATGTTTTTCTCACTCCTACTAGTGAATGTAATGTAACACACACCCATACAATGCGCACCACCCCGTGATGTTTTTCTCACTCCTACTAGTGAATGTAATGTAACACACACCCATGCAATGCGCACAACCCCGTGATGTTTTTCTCACTCCTAGTAGTGAATGTAATGTAACACACACCCATACAATGCACAACACCCCGTGATGTTTTTCTCACTCCTACTAGTGAATGTAATGTAACACACACCCATACAATGCACAACACCCCGTGATGTTTTTCTCACTCCTACTAGTGAATCTAATGTAACACACACCCATACAATGCGCACCACCCCGTTATGTTTTTCTCACTCCTACTAGTGAATCTAAAGTAACACACACCCATTCAATGCGCACCACCCCGTGATGTTTTTTTCACTCCTACTAGTGAATGTAATGTAACACACACCCATACAATGCGCACCACCCCGTGATGTTTTTCTCACTCCTACTAGTGAATGTAATGTAACACACACCCATACAATGCGCACCACCCCGTGATGTTTTTCTCACTCCTACTAGTGAATGTAATGTAACACACACCCATACAATGCGCACCACCCCGTGATGTTTTTCTCACTCCTACTAGTGAATCTAAAGTAACACACACCCATTCAATGCGCACCACCCCGTGATGTTTTTCTCACTCCTACTAGTGAATGTAATGTAACACACACCCATACAATGCGCACCACCCCGTGATGTTTTTCTCACTCCTACTAGTGAATGTAATGTAACACACACCCATACAATGCGCACCACCCCGTGATGTTTTTCTCACTCCTACTAGTGCATGTAATGTAACACACACCCATACAATGCGCACCACCCCGTGATGTTTTTCTCACTCCTACTAGTGAATGTAATGTAACACACACCCATACAATGCGCACAACCCCGTGATGTTTTTCTCACTCCTACTAGTGAATCTAAAGTAACACACACCCATTCAATGCGCACCACCCCGTGATGTTTTTCTCACTCCTACTAGTGAATGTAATGTAACACACACCCATACAATGCGCACCACCCCGTGATGTTTTTCTCACTCCTACTAGTGAATGTAATGTAACACACACCCATGCAATGCGCACAACCCCGTGATGTTTTTCTCACTCCTAGTAGTGAATGTAATGTAACACACACCCATACAATGCGCACCACCCCGTGATGTTTTTCTCACTCCTACTAGTGAATGTAATGTAACACACACCCATACAATGCGCACCACCCCGTGATGTTTTTCTCAATCCTACTAGTGAATCTAATGTAACACACACCCATACAATGCGCACCACCCCGTGATGTTTTTCTCTCTCCTACTAGTGAATCTAATGTAACACACACCCATGCAATGCGCACCACCCCGTGATGTTTTTCTCACTCCTACTAGTGAATGTAATGTAACACACACCCATACAATGCGCACCACCCCGTGATGTTTTTCTCACTCCTACTAGTGAATGTAATGTAACACACACCCATACAATGCGCACAACCCCGTGATGTTTTTCTCACTCCTACTAGTGAATGTAATGTAACACACACCCATACAATGCGCACCACCCCGTGATGTTTTTCTCACTCCTACTAGTGAATGTAATGTAACACACACCCATACAATGCGCACCACCCGTGATGTTTTTCTCACTCCTACTAGTGAATCTAAAGTAACACACACCCATTCAATGCGCACCACCCCGTGATGTTTTTCTCACTCCTACTAGTGAATGTAATGTAACATACACCCATACAATGCGCACCACCCCGTGATGTTTTTCTCACTCCTACTAGTGAATGTAATGTAACACACACCCATACAATGCGCACCACCCCGTGATGTTTTTCTCACTCCTACTAGTGCATGTAATGTAACACACACCCATACAATGCGCACCACCCCGTGATGTTTTTCTCACTCCTACTAGTGAATCTAAAGTAACACACACCCATTCAATGCGCACCACCCCGTGATGTTTTTCTCACTCCTACTAGTGAATGTAATGTAACACACACCCATACAATGCGCACCACCCGTGATGTTTTTCTCACTCCTACTAGTGAATGTAATGTAACACACACCCATACAATGCGCACCACCCCGTGATGTTTTTCTCACTCCTACTAGTGAATGTAATGTAACACACACCCATACAATGCGCACAACCCCGTGATGTTTTTCTCACTCCTACTAGTGAATGTAATGTAACACACACCCATACAATGCACACCACCCCGTGATGTTTTTCTCACTCCTACTAGTGAATGTAATGTAAAACACACCCATACAATGCGCACCACCCCGTGATGTTTTTCTCAGTCCTACTAGTGAATGTAATGTAACACACACCCATACAATGCGCACCACCCCGTGATGTTTTTCTCACTCCTACTAGTGAATGTAATGTAACACACACCCATACAATGCACAACACCCCGTGATGTTTTTCTCACTCCTACTAGTGAATCTAATGTAACACACACCCATACAATGCGCACCACCCCGTTATGTTTTTCTCACTCCTACTAGTGAATCTAAAGTAACACACACCCATTCAATGCGCACCACCCCGTGATGTTTTTTTCACTCCTACTAGTGAATGTAATGTAACACACACCCATACAATGCGCACCACCCCGTGATGTTTTTCTCACTCCTACTAGTGAATGTAATGTAACACACACCCATACAATGCGCACCACCCCGTGATGTTTTTCTCACTCCTACTAGTGAATGTAATGTAACACACACCCATACAATGCGCACCACCCCGTGATGTTTTTCTCACTCCTACTAGTGAATCTAAAGTAACACACACCCATTCAATGCGCACCACCCCGTGATGTTTTTCTCACTCCTACTAGTGAATGTAATGTAACACACACCCATACAATGCGCACCACCCCGTGATGTTTTTCTCACTCCTACTAGTGAATGTAATGTAACACACACCCATACAATGCGCACCACCCCGTGATGTTTTTCTCACTCCTACTAGTGCATGTAATGTAACACACACCCATACAATGCGCACCACCCCGTGATGTTTTTCTCACTCCTACTAGTGAATGTAATGTAACACACACCCATACAATGCGCACAACCCCGTGATGTTTTTCTCACTCCTACTAGTGAATCTAAAGTAACACACACCCATTCAATGCGCACCACCCCGTGATGTTTTTCTCACTCCTACTAGTGAATGTAATGTAACACACACCCATGCAATGCGCACAACCCCGTGATGTTTTTCTCACTCCTAGTAGTGAAAGTAATGTAACACACACCCATACAATGCGCACCACCCCGTGATGTTTTTCTCACTCCTACTAGTGAATGTAATGTAAAACACACCCATACAATGCGCACCACCCCGTGATGTTTTTCTCACTCCTACTAGTGAATGTAATGTAACACACACCCATACAATGCGCACCACCCCGTGATGTTTTTCTCACTCCTACTAGTGAATCTAATGTAACACACACCCATGCAATGCGCACCACCCCGTGATGTTTTTCTCACTCCTACTAGTGAATGTAATGTAACACACACCCATACAATGCGCACCACCCCGTGATGTTTTTCTCACTCCTACTAGTGAATGTAATGTAACACACACCCATACAATGCGCACAACCCCGTGATGTTTTTCTCACTCCTACTAGTGAATGTAATGTAACACACACCCATACAATGCGCACCACCCCGTGATGTTTTTCTCACTCCTACTAGTGAATCTAAAGTAACACACACCCATTCAATGCGCACCACCCCGTGATGTTTTTCTCACTCCTACTAGTGAATGTAATGTAACACACACCCATACAATGCGCACCACCCCGTGATGTTTTTCTCACTCCTACCAATGAATGTAACGTAACACACACCCATACAATGCGCACCACCCCGTGATGTTTTTCTCACTCCTACCAGTGAATGTAATGTAACACACACCCATACAATGCGCACCACCCCATGATGTTTTTCTCACTCCTGCTAGTGAATGTAATGTAACACACACCCATACAATGCGCACCACCCCGTGATGTTTTTCTCACTCCTGCTAGTGAATGTAATGTAACACACACCCATACAATGCGCACCACCCCGTGATGTTTTTCTCACTCCTGCTAGTGAATGTAATGTAACACACACCCATACAATGCGCACAACCCCGTGATGTTTTTCTCACTCCTGCTAGTGAATGTAATGTAACACACACCCATACAATGCGCACAACCCCGTGATGTTTTTCTCACTCCTACTAGTGAATGTAATGTAACACACACCCATACAATGCGCACCACCCCGTGATGTTTTTCTCACTCCTACTAGTGAATGTAATGTAAAACACACCCATACAATGCGCACCACCCCGTGATGTTTTTCTCACTCCTACTAGTGAAAGTAATGTAACACACACCCATACAATGCTCACCACCCCGTGATGTTTTTCTCACTCCTGCTAGTGAATGTAATGTAACACACACCCATACAATGCGCACAACCCCGTGATGTTTTTCTCACTCCTGCTAGTGAATGTAATGTAACACACACCCATACAATGCGCACCACCCCGTGATGTTTTTCTCACTCCTACTAGTGAATGTAATGTAACACACACCCATACAATGCGCACCACCCCGTGATGTTTTTCTCACTCCTACTAGTGAATGTAATGTAACACACACCCATACAATGCGCACCACCCCGTGATGTTTTTCTCACTCCTACTAGTGAATGTAATGTAACACACACCCATACAATGCGCACCACCCCGTGATGTTTTTCTCACTCCTACTAGTGAATGTAATGTAACACACACCCATACAATGCGCACCACCCCGTGATGTTTTTCTCACTCCTACTAGTGAATGTAATGTAACACACACCCATACAATGCGCACCACCCCGTGATGTTTTTCTCACTCCTACTAGTGAATCTAAGGTAACACACACCCATTCAATGCGGACCACCCCGTGAAGTTTTTCTCACTCCTACTAGTGAATGTAATGTAACACACACCCATACAATGCGCACCACCCCGTGATTTTTTTCTCACTCCTACTAGTGAATGTAATGTAACACACACCCATACAATGCGCACCACCCCGTGATGTTTTTCTCACTCCTACTAGTGAATGTAATGTAACACACACCCATACAATGCGCACCACCCCGTGATGTTTTTCTCACTCCTACTAGTGAATGTAATGTAACACACACCCATTCAATGCGCACCACCCCGTGATGTTTTTCTCACTCCTACTAGTGAATGTAATGTAACACACACCCATACAATGCGCACCACCCCGTGATGTTTTTCTCACTCCTACTAGTGAATGTAATGTAACACACACCCATACAATGCTCACCACCCCGTGATGTTTTTCTCACTCCTACTAGTGAATGTAATGTAACACACACCCATACAATGCGCACCACCCCGTGATGTTTTTCTCACTCCTACTAGTGAATGTAATGTAACACACACCCATACAATGCGCACCACCCCGTGATGTTTTTCTCACTCCTACTAGTGAATCTAAAGTAACGCACACCCATTCAATGCGCACCACCACGTGATGTTTTTCTCACTCCTACTAGTGAATGTAATGTAACACACACCCATACAATGCGCACAACCCCGTGATGTTTTTCTCACTCCTACTAGTGAATGTAATGTAACACACACCCATACAATGCGCACCACCCCGTGATGTTTTTCTCACTCCTACTAGTGAATGTAATGTAACACACACCCATACAATGCGCACCACCCCGTGATGTTTTTCTCACTTCTACTAGTGAATCTAAAGTAACACACACCCATTCAATGCGCACCACCCCGTGATGTTTTTCTCACTCCTACTAGTGAATGTAATGTAACACACACCCATACAATGCGCACCACCCCGTGATGTTTTTCTCACTACTACTAGTGAATGTAATGTAACACACACCAATACAATGCGCACCACCCCGTGATGTTTTTCTCACTCCTACTAGTGAATGTAATGTAACACACACCCATACAATGCGCACAACCCCGTGATGTTTTTCTCACTCCTACTAGTGAATGTAATGTAACACACACCCATACAATGCGCACCACCCCGTGATGTTTTTCTCACTCCTACTAGTGAATGTAATGTAACACACACCCATACAATGCGCACCACCCCGTGATGTTTTTCTCAATCCTACTAGTGAATGTAATGTAACACACACTCATACAATGCGCACCACCCCGTGATGTTTTTCTCACTCCTACTAGTGAATGTAATGTAACACACACCCATACAATGCGCACAACCCCGTGATGTTTTTCTCACTCCTACTAGTGAATCTAAAGTAACACACACCCATTCAATGCGCACCACCCCGTGATGTTTTTCTCACTCCTACTAGTGAATGTAATGTAACACACACCCATACAATGCGCACCACCCCGTGATGTTTTTCTCCCTCCTACTAGTGAATGTAATGTAACACACACCCATACAATGCGCACAACCCCGTGATGTTTTTCTCACTCCTACTAGTGAATGTAATGTAACACACACCCATACAATGCGTACCACCCCGTGATGTTTTTCTCACTCCTACTAGTGAATGTAATGTAAAACACACCCATACAATGCGCACCACCCCGTGATGTTTTTCTCACTCCTACTAGTGAATGTAATGTAACACACACCCATACAATGCGCACCACCCCGTGATGTTTTTCTCACTCCTACTAGTGAATGTAATGTAACACACACCCATACAATGCGAACCACCCCGTGATGTTTTTCTCACTCCTACTAGTGAATCTAAAGTATCACACACCCATTCAATGCGCACCACCCTGTGATGTTTTTTCTCACTCCTACTAGTGAATGTAATGTAACACACACCCATACAATGCGCACCACCCCGTGATATTTTTCTCACTCCTACTAGTGAATGTAATGTAACACACACCCATACAATGCGCACCACCCCGTGATGTTTTTCTCACTCCTACTAGTGAATCTAAAATAACACACACCCATTCAATGCGCACCACCCCGTGATGTTTTTCTCACTCCTACTAGTGAATGTAATGTAACACACACCCATACAATGCGCACCACCCCGTGATGTTTTCCTCACTCCTACTAGTGAATGTAATGTAACACACACCCATACAATGCGCACCACCCCGTGATGTTTTTCTCACTCCTACTAGTGAATGTAATGTAACACACACCCATACAATGCGCACCACCCCGTGATGTTTTTCTCACTCCTACTAGTGAATGTAATGTAACACACACCCATACAATGCGCACCACCCCGTGATGTTTTTCTCACTCCTACTAGTGAATGTAATGTAACACACACCCATACAATGCGCACAGCCCCGTGATGTTTTTCTCACTCCTACTAGTGAATCTAAAGTAACACACACCCATTCAATGCGCACCACCCCGTGATGTTTTTCTCACTCCTACTAGTGAATGTAATGTAACACACACCCATACAATGCGCACCACCCCGTGATGTTTTTCTCACTCCTACTAGTGAATGTAATGTAACACACACCCATACAATGCGCACCACCCCGTGATGTTTTTCTCACTCCTACTAGTGAATGTAATGTAACACACCACCCATACAATGCGCACCACCCCGTGATCTTTTTCTCACTCCTACTAGTGAATCTAAAGTAACACACACCCATTCAATGCGCACCACCCCGTGATGTTTTTCTCACTCCTACTAGGGAATGTAATGTAACACACACCCATACAATGCGCACAACCCCGTGATGTTTTTCTCACTCCTACTAGTGAATGTAATGTAACACACACCCATACAATGCGCACCACCCCGTGATGTTTTTCTCACTCCTACTAGTGAATGTAATGTAACACACACCCATACAATGCGCACCACCCCGTGATGTTTTTCTCACTCCTACTAGTGAATCTAAAGTAACACACACCCATTCAATGCGCACCACCCCGTGATGTTTTTCTCACTCCTACTAGTGAATGTAATGTAACACACACCCATACAATGCGCACCACCCCGTGATGTTTTTCTCACTCCTACTAGTGAATGTAATGTAACACACACCCATACAATGCGCACAACCCCGTGATGTTTTTCTCACTCCTACTAGTGAATGTAATGTAACACACACCCATACAATGCGCACCACCCCGTGACGTTTTTTTCACTCCTACTAGTGAATGTAATGTAAAACACACCCATACAATGCGCACCACCCCGTGATGTTTTTCTCACTCCTACTAGTGAATGTAATGTAACACACACCCATACAATGCGCACCACCCCGTGATGTTTTTCTCACTCCTACTAGTGAATCTAATGTAACACACACCCATACAATGCGCACCACCCCGTGATGTTTTTCTCACTCCTACTAGTGAATGTAATGTAACACACACCCATACAATGCGCACAACCCCGTGATGTTTTTCTCACTCCTACTAGTGAATGTAATGTAACACACACCCATACAATGCGCACCACCCCGTGATGTTTTTCTCACTCCTACTAGTGAATGTAATGTAACACACACCCATACAATGCGCACCACCCCGTGATGTTTTTCTCACTCCTACTAGTGAATCTAAAATAACACACACCCATTCAATGCGCACCACCCCGTGATGTTTTTCTCACTCCTACTAGTGAATGTAATGTAACACACACCCATACAATGCGCACCACCCCGTGATGTTTTCCTCACTCCTACTAGTGAATGTAATGTAACACACACCCATACAATGCGCACCACCCCGTGATGTTTTTCTCACTCCTACTAGTGAATGTAATGTAACACACACCCATACAATGCGCACCACCCCGTGATGTTTTTCTCACTCCTACTAGTGAATGTAATGTAACACACACCCATACAATGCGCACCACCCCGTGATGTTTTTCTCACTCCTACTAGTGAATGTAATGTAACACACACCCATACAATGCGCACAGCCCCGTGATGTTTTTCTCACTCCTACTAGTGAATCTAAAGTAACACACACCCATTCAATGCGCACCACCCCGTGATGTTTTTCTCACTCCTACTAGTGAATGTAATGTAACACACACCCATACAATGCGCACCACCCCGTGATGTTTTTCTCACTCCTACTAGTGAATGTAATGTAACACACACCCATACAATGCGCACCACCCCGTGATGTTTTTCTCACTCCTACTAGTGAATGTAATGTAACACACACCCATACAATGCGCACCACCCCGTGATCTTTTTCTCACTCCTACTAGTGAATCTAAAGTAACACACACCCATTCAATGCGCACCACCCCGTGATGTTTTTCTCACTCCTACTAGGGAATGTAATGTAACACACACCCATACAATGCGCACAACCCCGTGATGTTTTTCTCACTCCTACTAGTGAATGTAATGTAACACACACCCATACAATGCGCACCACCCCGTGATGTTTTTCTCACTCCTACTAGTGAATGTAATGTAACACACACCCATACAATGCGCACCACCCCGTGATGTTTTTCTCACTCCTACTAGTGAATGTAATGTAACACACACCCATACAATGCGCACCACCCCGTGATGTTTTTCTCACTCCTACTAGTGAATGTAATGTAACACACACCCATACAATGCGCACCACCCCGTGATGTTTTTCTCACTCCTACTAGTGAATGTAATGTAACACACACCCATACAATGCGCACCACCCCGTGATGTTTTTCTCACTCCTACTAGTGAATGTAATGTAACACACACCCATACAATGCACACCACCCCGTGATGTTTTTCTCACTCCTACTAGTGAATGTAATGTAAAACACACCCATACAATGCGCACCACCCCGTGATGTTTTTCTCAGTCCTACTAGTGAATGTAATGTAACACACACCCATACAATGCGCACCACCCCGTGATGTTTTTCTCACTCCTACTAGTGAATGTAATGTAACACACACCCATACAATGCACAACACCCCGTGATGTTTTTCTCACTCCTACTAGTGAATCTAATGTAACACACACCCATACAATGCGCACCACCCCGTTATGTTTTTCTCACTCCTACTAGTGAATCTAAAGTAACACACACCCATTCAATGCGCACCACCCCGTGATGTTTTTTTCACTCCTACTAGTGAATGTAATGTAACACACACCCATACAATGCGCACCACCCCGTGATGTTTTTCTCACTCCTACTAGTGAATGTAATGTAACACACACCCATACAATGCGCACCACCCCGTGATGTTTTTCTCACTCCTACTAGTGAATGTAATGTAACACACACCCATACAATGCGCACCACCCCGTGATGTTTTTCTCACTCCTACTAGTGAATCTAAAGTAACACACACCCATTCAATGCGCACCACCCCGTGATGTTTTTCTCACTCCTACTAGTGAATGTAATGTAACACACACCCATACAATGCGCACCACCCCGTGATGTTTTTCTCACTCCTACTAGTGAATGTAATGTAACACACACCCATACAATGCGCACCACCCCGTGATGTTTTTCTCACTCCTACTAGTGCATGTAATGTAACACACACCCATACAATGCGCACCACCCCGTGATGTTTTTCTCACTCCTACTAGTGAATGTAATGTAACACACACCCATACAATGCGAATAACCCCGTGATGTTTTTCTCACTCCTACTAGTGAATCTAAAGTAACACACACCCATTCAATGCGCACCACCCCGTGATGTTTTTCTCACTCCTACTAGTGAATGTAATGTAACACACACCCATGCAATGCGCACAACCCCGTGATGTTTTTCTCACTCCTAGTAGTGAATGTAATGTAACACACACCCATACAATGCGCACCACCCCGTGATGTTTTTCTCACTCCTACTAGTGAATGTAATGTAAAACACACCCATACAATGCGCACCACCCCGTGATGTTTTTCTCACTCCTACTAGTGAATCTAATGTAACACACACCCATACAATGCGCACCACCCCGTGATGTTTTTCTCACTCCTACTAGTGAATCTAATGTAACACACACCCATGCAATGCGCACCACCCCGTGATGTTTTTCTCACTCCTACTAGTGAATGTAATGTAACACACACCCATACAATGCGCACCACCCCGTGATGTTTTTCTCACTCCTACTAGTGAATGTAATGTAACACACACCCATACAATGCGCACAACCCCGTGATGTTTTTCTCACTCCTACTAGTGAATGTAATGTAACACACACCCATACAATGCGCACCACCCCGTGATGTTTTTCTCACTCCTACTAGTGAATCTAAAGTAACACACACCCATTCAATGCGCACCACCCCGTGATGTTTTTCTCACTCCTACTAGTGAATGTAATGTAACACACACCCATACAATGCGCACCACCCCGTGATGTTTTTCTCACTCCTACCAATGAATGTAACGTAACACACACCCATACAATGCGCACCACCCCGTGATGTTTTTCTCACTCCTACCAGTGAATGTAATGTAACACACACCCATACAATGCGCACCACCCCATGATGTTTTTCTCACTCCTGCTAGTGAATGTAATGTAACACACACCCATACAATGCGCACCACCCCGTGATGTTTTTCTCACTCCTGCTAGTGAATGTAATGTAACACACACCCATACAATGCGCACCACCCCGTGATGTTTTTCTCACTCCTGCTAGTGAATGTAATGTAACACACACCCATACAATGCGCACAACCCCGTGATGTTTTTCTCACTCCTGCTAGTGAATGTAATGTAACACACACCCATACAATGCGCACAACCCCGTGATGTTTTTCTCACTCCTACTAGTGAATGTAATGTAACACACACCCATACAATGCGCACACCCCGTGATGTTTTTCTCACTCCTACTAGTGAATGTAATGTAAAACACACCCATACAATGCGCACCACCCCGTGATGTTTTTCTCACTCCTACTAGTGAAAGTAATGTAACACACACCCATACAATGCTCACCACCCCGTGATGTTTTTCTCACTCCTGCTAGTGAATGTAATGTAACACACACCCATACAATGCGCACAACCCCGTGATGTTTTTCTCACTCCTGCTAGTGAATGTAATGTAACACACACCCATACAATGCGCACCACCCCGTGATGTTTTTCTCACTCCTACTAGTGAATGTAATGTAACACACACCCATACAATGCGCACCACCCCGTGATGTTTTTCTCACTCCTACTAGTGAATGTAATGTAACACACACCCATACAATGCGCACCACCCCGTGATGTTTTTCTCACTCCTACTAGTGAATGTAATGTAACACACACCCATACAATGCGCACCACCCCGTGATGTTTTTCTCACTCCTACTAGTGAATGTAATGTAACACACACCCATACAATGCGCACCACCCCGTGATGTTTTTCTCACTCCTACTAGTGAATGTAATGTAACACACACCCATACAATGCGCACCACCCCGTGATGTTTTTCTCACTCCTACTAGTGAATCTAAGGTAACACACACCCATTCAATGCGGACCACCCCGTGAAGTTTTTCTCACTCCTACTAGTGAATGTAATGTAACACACACCCATACAATGCGCACCACCCCGTGATTTTTTTCTCACTCCTACTAGTGAATGTAATGTAACACACACCCATACAATGCGCACCACCCCGTGATGTTTTTCTCACTCCTACTAGTGAATGTAATGTAACACACACCCATACAATGCGCACCACCCCGTGATGTTTTTCTCACTCCTACTAGTGAATGTAATGTAACACACACCCATTCAATGCGCACCACCCCGTGATGTTTTTCTCACTCCTACTAGTGAATGTAATGTAACACACACCCATACAATGCGCACCACCCCGTGATGTTTTTCTCACTCCTACTAGTGAATGTAATGTAACACACACCCATACAATGCTCACCACCCCGTGATGTTTTTCTCACTCCTACTAGTGAATGTAATGTAACACACACCCATACAATGCGCACCACCCCGTGATGTTTTTCTCACTCCTACTAGTGAATGTAATGTAACACACACCCATACAATGCGCACCACCCCGTGATGTTTTTCTCACTCCTACTAGTGAATCTAAAGTAACGCACACCCATTCAATGCGCACCACCACGTGATGTTTTTCTCACTCCTACTAGTGAATGTAATGTAACACACACCCATACAATGCGCACAACCCCGTGATGTTTTTCTCACTCCTACTAGTGAATGTAATGTAACACACACCCATACAATGCGCACCACCCCGTGATGTTTTTCTCACTCCTACTAGTGAATGTAATGTAACACACACCCATACAATGCGCACCACCCCGTGATGTTTTTCTCACTTCTACTAGTGAATCTAAAGTAACACACACCCATTCAATGCGCACCACCCCGTGATGTTTTTCTCACTCCTACTAGTGAATGTAATGTAACACACACCCATACAATGCGCACCACCCCGTGATGTTTTTTCTCACTACTACTAGTGAATGTAATGTAACACACACCCAATACAATGCGCACCACCCCGTGATGTTTTTCTCACTCCTACTAGTGAATGTAATGTAACACACACCCATACAATGCGCACAACCCCGTGATGTTTTTCTCACTCCTACTAGTGAATGTAATGTAACACACACCCATACAATGCGCACCACCCCGTGATGTTTTTCTCACTCCTACTAGTGAATGTAATGTAACACACACCCATACAATGCGCACCACCCCGTGATGTTTTTCTCAATCCTACTAGTGAATGTAATGTAACACACACTCATACAATGCGCACCACCCCGTGATGTTTTTCTCACTCCTACTAGTGAATGTAATGTAACACACACCCATACAATGCGCACAACCCCGTGATGTTTTTCTCACTCCTACTAGTGAATCTAAAGTAACACACACCCATTCAATGCGCACCACCCCGTGATGTTTTTCTCACTCCTACTAGTGAATGTAATGTAACACACACCCATACAATGCGCACCACCCCGTGATGTTTTTCTCCCTCCTACTAGTGAATGTAATGTAACACACACCCATACAATGCGCACAACCCCGTGATGTTTTTCTCACTCCTACTAGTGAATGTAATGTAACACACACCCATACAATGCGTACCACCCCGTGATGTTTTTCTCACTCCTACTAGTGAATGTAATGTAAAACACACCCATACAATGCGCACCACCCCGTGATGTTTTTCTCACTCCTACTAGTGAATGTAATGTAACACACACCCATACAATGCGCACCACCCCGTGATGTTTTTCTCACTCCTACTAGTGAATGTAATGTAACACACACCCATACAATGCGCACCACCCCGTGATGTTTTTCTCACTCCTACTAGTGAATCTAAAGTAACACACACCCATTCAATGCGCACCACCCTGTGATGTTTTTCTCACTCCTACTAGTGAATGTAATGTAACACACACCCATACAATGCGCACCACCCCGTGATATTTTTCTCACTCCTACTAGTGAATGTAATGTAACACACACCCATACAATGCGCACCACCCGTGATGTTTTTCTCACTCCTACTAGTGCATGTAATGTAACACACACCCATACAATGCGCACCACCCCGTGATGTTTTTCTCACTCCTACTAGTGAATGTAATGTAACACACACCCATACAATGCGCACCACCCCGTGATGTTTTTCTCACTCCTACTAGTGAATCTAAAGTAACACACACCCATTCAATGCGCACCACCCCGTGATGTTTTTCTCACTCCTACTAGTGAATGTAATGTAACACACACCCATACAATGCGCACCACCCCGTGATGTTTTTCTCACTCCTACTAGTGAATGTAATGTAACACACACCCATACAATGCGCACAACCCCGTGATGTTTTTCTCACTCCTACTAGTGAATGTAATGTAACACACACCCATACAATGCGCACCACCCCGTGACGTTTTTTCACTCCTACTAGTGAATGTAATGTAAAACACACCCATACAATGCGCACCACCCCGTGATGTTTTTCTCACTCCTACTAGTGAATGTAATGTAACACACACCCATACAATGCGCACCACCCCGTGATGTTTTTCTCACTCCTACTAGTGAATCTAATGTAACACACACCCATACAATGCGCACCACCCCGTGATGTTTTTCTCACTCCTACTAGTGAATGTAATGTAACACACACCCATACAATGCGCACAACCCCGTGATGTTTTTCTCACTCCTACTAGTGAATGTAATGTAACACACACCCATACAATGCGCACCACCCCGTGATGTTTTCTCACTCCTACTAGTGAATGTAATGTAACACACACCCATACAATGCGCACCACCCCGTGATGTTTTTCTCACTCCTACTAGTGAATCTAAAATAACACACACCCATTCAATGCGCACCACCCCGTGATGTTTTTCTCACTCCTACTAGTGAATGTAATGTAACACACACCCATACAATGCGCACCACCCCGTGATGTTTTCCTCACTCCTACTAGTGAATGTAATGTAACACACACCCATACAATGCGCACCACCCCGTGATGTTTTTCTCACTCCTACTAGTGAATGTAATGTAACACACACCCATACAATGCGCACCACCCCCGTGATGTTTTTCTCACTCCTACTAGTGAATGTAATGTAACACACACCCATACAATGCGCACCACCCCGTGATGTTTTTCTCACTCCTACTAGTGAATGTAATGTAACACACACCCATACAATGCGCACAGCCCCGTGATGTTTTTCTCACTCCTACTAGTGAATCTAAAGTAACACACACCCATTCAATGCGCACCACCCCGTGATGTTTTTCTCACTCCTACTAGTGAATGTAATGTAACACACACCCATACAATGCGCACCACCCCGTGATGTTTTTCTCACTCCTACTAGTGAATGTAATGTAACACACACCCATACAATGCGCACCACCCCGTGATGTTTTTCTCACTCCTACTAGTGAATGTAATGTAACACACACCCATACAATGCGCACCACCCCGTGATCTTTTTCTCACTCCTACTAGTGAATCTAAAGTAACACACACCCATTCAATGCGCACCACCCCGTGATGTTTTTCTCACTCCTACTAGGGAATGTAATGTAACACACACCCATACAATGCGCACAACCCCGTGATGTTTTTCTCACTCCTACTAGTGAATGTAATGTAACACACACCCATACAATGCGCACCACCCCGTGATGTTTTTCTCACTCCTACTAGTGAATGTAATGTAACACACACCCATACAATGCGCAACACCCCGTGATGTTTTTCTCAATCCTACTAGTGAATGTAATGTAACACACACCCATACAATGCGCACCACCCCGTGATATATTTCTCACTCCTACTAGTGAATCTAAAGTAACACACACCCATTCAATGCGCACCACCCCGTGATGTTTTTCTCACTCCTACTAGTGAATGTAATGTAACACACACCCATACAATGCGCACCACCCCGTGATGTTTTTCTCACTCCTACTAGTGAATGTAATGTAACACACACCCATACAATGCGCACCACCCCGTGATGTTTTTCTCACTCCTACTAGTGAATGTAATGTAACACACACCCATACAATGCGCACCACCCCGTGATGTTTTTCTCACTCCTACTAGTGAATGTAATGTAACACACACCCATACAATGCGCACCACCCCGTGATGTTTTTCTCACTCCTACTAGTGAATGTAATGTAACACACACCCATACAATGCGCACCACCCCGTGATGTTTTTCTCACTCCTACTAGTGAATGTAATGTAACACACACCCATACAATGCACAACACCCCGTGATGTTTTTCTCACTCCTACTAGTGAATGTAATGTAACACACACCCATACAATGCGCACCACCCCGTGATGTTTTTCTCACTCCTACTAGTGAATGTAATATAACACACACCCATTCAATGCGCACCACCCCGTGATGTTGTTCTCACTCCTACTAGTGAATGTAATGTAACACACACCCATACAATGCGCACCACCCCGTGATGTTTTTCTCACTCCTACTAGTGAATGTAATGTAACACACACCCATACAATGCGCACCACCCCGTGATGTTTTTCTCACTCCTACTAGTGAATCTAAAGTAACACACACCCATTCAATGCACACCACCCCGTGATGTTTTTTTCACTCCTACTAGTGAATGTAATGTAACACACACCCATACAATGCGCACCACCCCGTGATGTTTTTCTCACTCCTACTAGTGAATGTAATGTAACACACACCCATACAATGCGCACCACCCGTGATGTTTTTCTCACTCCTACTAGTGAATGTAATGTAACACACACCCATACAATGCGCACCACCCCGTGATGTTTTTCTCACTCCTACTAGTGAATCTAAAGTAACACACACCCATTCAATGCGCACCACCCCGTGATGTTTTTCTCACTCCTACTAGTGAATGTAATGTAACACAC
Organism: Cavia porcellus; assembly: GCF_034190915.1. Lineage (NCBI taxonomy): Eukaryota > Metazoa > Chordata > Mammalia > Rodentia > Caviidae > Cavia > Cavia porcellus. The sequence goes on along the minus strand of NW_026947901.1, from coordinate 3,662 downwards.
ACCCATACAATGCGCACCACCCCGTGATGTTTTTCTCACTCCTACTAGTGAATGTAATGTAACACACACCCATACAATGCGCACCACCCCGTGATGTTTTTCTCACTCCTACTAGTGCATGTAATGTAACACACACCCATACAATGCGCACCACCCCGTGATGTTTTTCTCACTCCTACTAGTGAATGTAATGTAACACACACCCATACAATGCGCACCACCCCGTGATGCTTTTCTCACTCCTACTAGTGAATGTAATGTAACACACACCCATACAATGGGCACCACCCCGTGATGCTTTTCTCACTGCTACTAGTGAATGTAATGTAACACACACCCATACAATGCGCACCACCCCGTGATGTTTTTCTCACTGCTACTAGTGAATGTAATGTAACACACACCGATACAATGCGCACCACCCCGTGATGTTTTTCTCACTCCTACTAGTGAATCTAATGTAACACACACCCATACAATGCGCACCACCCCGTGATGTTTTTCTCACTCCTACTAGTGAATGTAATGTAACACACACCCATACAATGCGCACCACCCCGTGATGTTTTTCTCACTACTACTAGTGAATGTAATGTAACACACACCAATACAATGCGCACCACCCCGTGATGTTTTTCTCACTCCTACTAGTGAATGTAATGTAACACACACCCATACAATGCGCACAACCCCGTGATGCTTTTCTCACTCCTACTGGTGAATGTAATGTAACACACACCCATACAATGCGCACCACCCCGTGATGTTTTTCTCACTCCTACTAGTGAATGTAATGTAACACACACCCATACAATGCGCACCACCCCGTGATGTTTTTCTCAATCCTACTAGTGAATGTAATGTAAGACACACTCATACAATGCGCACCACCCCGTGATGTTTTTCTCACTCCTACTAGTGAATGTAATGTAACACACACCCATACAATGCGCACAACCCCGTGATGTTTTTCTCACTCCTACTAGTGAATCTAAAGTAACACACACCCATTCAATGCGCACCACCCCGTGATGTTTTTCTCACTCCTACTAGTGAATGTAATGTAACACACACCCATACAATGCGCACCACCCCGTGATGTTTTTCTCACTCCTACTAGTGAATGTAATGTAACACACACCCATACAATGCGCACCACACCGTGATGTTTTTCTCACTCCTACTAGTGAATGTAATGTAACACACACCCATACAATGCGCACCACCCCGTGATGTTTTTCTCACTCCTACTAGTGAATCTAAAGTAACACACACCCATTCAATGCGCACCACCCCCGTGATGTTTTTCTCACTCCTACTAGTGAATGTAATGTAACACACACCCATACAATGCGCACCACCCCGTGATGTTTTTCTCACTCCTACTAGTGAATGTAATGTAACACACACCCATACAATGCGCACCACCCCGTGATGTTTTTCTCACTCCTACTAGTGCATGTAATGTAACACACACCCATACAATGCGCACCGCCCCGTGATGTTTTTCTCACTCCTACTAGTGAATGTAATGTAACACACACCCATACAATGCGCACCGCCCCGTGATGCTTTTCTCACTCCTACTAGTGAATGTAATGTAACACACACCCATACAATGGGCACCACCCCGTGATGCTTTTCTCACTGCTACTAGTGAATGTAATGTAACACACACCCATACAATGCGCACCACCCCGTGATGTTTTTCTCACTGCTACTAGTGAATGTAATGTAACACACACCGATACAATGCGCACCACCCCGTGATGTTTTTCTCACTCCTACTAGTGAATCTAATGTAACACACACCCATACAATGCGCACCACCCCGTGATGTTTTTCTCACTCCTACTAGTGAATGTAATGTAACACACACCCATACAATGCGCACCACCCCGTGATGTTTTTCTCACTACTACTAGTGAATGTAATGTAACACACACCAATACAATGCGCACCACCCCGTGATGTTTTTCTCACTCCTACTAGTGAATGTAATGTAACACACACCCATACAATGCGCACAACCCCGTGATGCTTTTCTCACTCCTACTAGTGAATGTAATGTAACACACACCCATACAATGCGCACCACCCCGTGATGTTTTTCTCACTCCTACTAGTGAATGTAATGTAACACACACCCATACAATGCGCACCACCCCGTGATGTTTTTCTCAATCCTACTAGTGAATGTAATGTAAGACACACTCATACAATGCGCACCACCCCGTGATGTTTTCTCACTCCTACTAGTGAATGTAATGTAACACACACCCATACAATGCGCACAACCCCGTGATGTTTTTCTCACTCCTACTAGTGAATCTAAAGTAACACACACCCATTCAATGCGCACCACCCCGTGATGTTTTTCTCACTCCTACTAGTGAATGTAATGTAACACACACCCATACAATGCGCACCACCCCGTGATGTTTTTCTCACTCCTACTAGTGAATGTAATGTAACACACACCCATACAATGCGCACAACCCCGTGATGTTTTTCTCACTCCTACTAGTGAATGTAATGTAACACACACCCATACAATGCGCACCACCCCGTGATGTTTTTCTCACTCCTACTAGTGAATCTAAAGTAACACACACCCATTCAATGCGCACCACCCCGTGATGTTTTTCTCACTCCTAATAGTGAATGTAATGTAACACACACCCATACAATGCGCACCACCCCGTGATGTTTTTCTCACTCCTACTAGTGAATGTAATGTAACACACACCCATACAATGCGCACCACCCCGTGATGTTTTTCTCACTCCTACTAGTGAATCTAAAGTAACACACACCCATTCAATGCGCACCACCCCGTGATGTTTTTCTCACTCCTACTAGTGAATGTAATGTAACACACACCCATACAATGCGCACCACCCCGTGATGTTTTTCTCACTCCTACTAGTGAATGTAATGTAACACACACCCATACAATGCGCACCACCCCGTGATGTTTTTCTCACTCCTACTAGTGCATGTAATGTAACACACACCCATACAATGCGCACCACCCCGTGATGTTTTTCTCACTCCTACTAGTGAATGTAATGTAACACACACCCATACAATGCGCACCACCCCGTGATGTTTTTCTCACTCCTACTAGTGAATGTAATGTAACACACACCCATACAATGCGCACCACCCCGTGATGTTTTTCTCACTCCTACTAGTGAATGTAATGTAACACACACCCATACAATGCGCACCACCCCGTGATGTTTTCTCACTCCTACTAGTGAATGTAATGTAACACACACCCATACAATGCGCACACCCCGTGATGTTTTTCTCACTCCTACTAGTGAATGTATTGTAACACACACCCATACAATGCGCACCACCCCGTGATGTTTTTCTCACTCCTACTAGTGAATGTAATGTAACACACACCCATACAATGCGCACCACCCCGTGATGTTTTTCTCCATCCTACTAGTGAATGTAATGTAACACACACCCATACAATGCGCACCCACCCCGTGATTGTTTTTCTCACTCCTACTAGTGAATGTAATGTAACACACACCCTTACATGCGCACCACCCCGTGATGTTTTTCTCACTTCCTACTAGTGAATTGTATTGTAACACTCACCCATACAATGCGCACCACCCCGTGATTGTTTTTCTCACTCC